>NW_012148507.1:3676791-3695686 GCF_000956105.1 Propithecus coquereli
AGAGGTGATGGAGGGTCTGTGGTTTGTAATTTTAAAAGGATGATCAGGGCAGTGTTCATTAGGAGATGCCCTGAAGAAGAAAAGCGATTTAAGTGGATAAGTCGAGGAAGATCACCCTAGGCAGTGAAATAGCCAGTGCAAAGGTCCTAAGGTGGTGACTTTACTGCCTTGATTGAGGAACAATAAGAAGGCAGGGACTGAAGGGTAATAGTGGTAGGAGATGAGGTCAGAGGGGCAAGGGAAACACGTCCAATCATGTGATACTTTGCAAGCCATTGTAAGAATTTTACTTTTACTATGAAATGGAGAGCCACTGCAGGGTTTAGACCAGAGAAGGATCATTATCTGACTTATATTTTAAAAGCACCACTCTGATTGCTATATTGAAAATAGATGCTAGAAGGCCAAGGTAGATGCAAACAGCCAGACAGAGGCCATTGCAGCATTCATGTAAAAGATATTGGTGCTTTGGACCAGAGTGGCCTTCTTTCTCTCTCTCTCTCTCTCTCTCTCTCTCTACACACACACACACACACACACACACACACACACATGTATAAAGAGAGAATGAGAGGGGAGAAAAGAGGAGAGGAAGAGGGAGAGGAGGGGAATGGAAGGGAGGGACAGAACAGTAAAGGAAAGGGAAGTATGAACAGCAGAGAAGGCAGATTCTCTCTGTCTCTCTGTCTCTCTGTCTCTCTCTCTCTCTATATATATATATGTAGATGTATATAAACTAATACTGAAAAATTACTATGTTCCATGCCCTTTGAAAGCATTTTCATGTACTATATTTTTACTCTGTTAGGTAGGTACTATTATTATTTTTCATGTACTATTTTTTTACTCTGTTAGGTAGGTACTATTATTATTACTAGTTTTAAAATGAGAAAACTGGGCCACAGAGAAATTAAATAATTTACCCAAGGTCACGTGGCTAATAAGAAACATTCTCTGTGTAGATGTCTCTTGCTGATGCCTCTGGTACCAAACAGTGCTTTTTGTCTGCTTGTTTTTTTTTTTTAATGATTTGAAAGTATTACGGGGGTACAAATGTTTTTGGATACAAGGATCAGTTTTGTAATGTCTGAGTCAGGGTTATAGGTGTGCTCATGGTTATAAGTGTGCCCATCACCCAGATAGTGTTCATTGTAGCCGTTAGGTAGGTTTTCGTCCATCCCCTCCTCCCCTCCCCCAATTGACTTCCATTGAGTTATACTTCCCTGTGTGCACGTATGTGTTCATTGGTTAGTTCCAATTTAATAGTGAGTACATGTGCTGTTTGTGTTTCCATTCTTTAGATACTGCACTTAGGATAATGGTCTCCAGTTCCATCCAAATTGTTGCAAAAGGTATTAAGTCCTCCTTCTTCGTGGCTGAGTAGTATTCCATGGTGTTTGCTTGTTTTAATTTGATAATTTTAAGGTGGGTACAAGCTTTCCAGGTCAGCCCAGTTCCCACTACTTCTAATTGCCTCACATGTTTTCCCACTTCATTAATTTACATTACCTGCTTAGCCCATAAAGAAATTTGAGTTTGTAACTCCAGCCAATCAGCCTAATCTCATTCCTGCCCCTTTCCCTGTCCCTTACCCATCTGCCCATACTTATACCTCTCTCTTTTTTTTTTTTTTTTTTTGCCAAGACAGAGTCTCACTCTGTTGCCTGGGCTAGAGTGTCGTGGCATCAGCCTAGCTCACAGCAACCTCAAACTCCTGGCTCAAGCGATCCTTCTGCCTCAGCCTCCCGAGTAGCTGGGACTACAGGCATGCGCCACCATGCCCGGCTAATTTTTTCTATATATTTTTAGTTGTCCGATTAATTTCTTTGTATTTTTTTTTTTAGTAGAGATGGGTCTCGCTCTTGCTCAGGCTGGTTTCGAACTCCTGAGCTCAAACAATCCGCCCACCTCGGCCTCCCAGAGAGCTAGGATTACAGGCGTGAGCCACCGCGCCCGGCCTATACCTCGCTCTTAATTGGAATATTCTTAACGGCCTCTTTTCCAGATTCAACTACCATATTCAAATCTAGCTGAAAACCTCTCTTGAAACCTTCTTAGATTAGCCTGAGCACATTAATAACCTTTCAAGTCTCTTTAATTCCAATAGCACTGCATAGTTTCAATAATCCTTTTACTCAGGTGGTTTATCACTGCACACCTTATCTCCTCCCTGACTCCCCATTTGAGTGTAATGCACTGTGAAGACATTTGTGATGTGTCAAGTTCACTAGGCCACAGTCCCCAGTTATTCGATCAAATACTTAGATAATCTAAGTCTTACTGTGAAGACATTTTGCAGATGTATTAATATTTGGGGGTCCCAGTCAGTTGAGTTTAAGGAAGGGAAAGTATCTTGTATAATCTGGGTGGATCATGTTTAATCAGTTGGAGGCCTTAAGGGTAGGACTGAGGCTTCAGAGAGAGAGAGAGACAAAGACAGAGAGAGGGAGAGAGAAATTCCACCTGTGGACAACAGCTTCAGACTGTGACCATGAAGTTCCATCCTGCTCATAATTTTCCCTTCCTGACTGCTTGACCGATAGATTTTGAACTTGTTTTGCCATCCCTCATAACCGGGCAAGCCAATTCTTTGTATTTCACAGACAGACAGACAGACAGACACACACACACACACACACACACACACACACACACACACACACACCCATCCTACAGGTTCTCTGCTTGAACCCTGATTAATACACAGTGAGTGGAAGAATTCACTCTGTGTGTTCTCTTCTTTTTGAAACTCCTATCATACTAACACACACACATAAACTCACATTTGGGTACCTAGTTAATACCATTGAATAAACCTAAGATATTAAAATTGTGACAAAGTATTATATGCATAGGAAAATATGCAGGATAAACTGGATAAATTATGAGTAATAGAAAAAAAAAGAACTTATTAGAGTAAGCCAGTCTAAATCATGGAAGCCTTCCAAAAAGAAATGTGTTTGAAATGAAGTCATTGAGTAAGTTTTGAATGAGGACTAGTACAGATAACAATGGAGAACAAAATGAGAAAAATATTTCCGAAACAGTAGCAGTACCAGTACACAGTGAACTGTGCGTATATCTGCATACTTGTTTGAACAGTTCTTTCAACATATAGAATTACAAATAATCAAAATGCAAAAAAACAGATATTTTAACTCTCTAGGTTTCCCATTTTTTTAGTTCATTCTACCAAGCTGTCATAGTCATAGCAATAAATGATGTTTACCATTTTAATATTAAAGTTTTCTCACTAATGGCATTAGATATAAATAACTTTGATTTGTGATTTTCCCCCAACACTGTGCTTTTAGAATGCATGACATGATTATGTATGAAATGGGAATTGAAAATTCCCTTAATATCCATGAGCATGTATTTATGCAGTCTTTAAAATTTAGAATTATGTAGGTTGCCTAAGCACTAGATTCAAACGTTCAAATATAAACGATTACATATATATGGTAATTGTCCCATATATGAAGGAATTGCAAGGAGCAGAGAAAGGAGCAGTGAGTACAGAAGTTCAAGGTTACAACTTTCTGGGCATCCCACCATCCATACAGCATGCATATTTTTTAAATGTTCTGAAGCTTCTAGTTAGCCATGCAACGACTCAGAATTGGCACACAATGTCACTAAAACCAAGGGATATGCTTTTGGTTTGAAAATTGGTTTCTTGTGTCAGTTAAAATTGAGAAACACATTTTCTACTCCATGCCAACCTCATCCTATCCCCCCACACTATTATGTAAAATTATTTTAATCAAATGAAACTATGTAGATCAAGCTTAACTTTTCACCACGTTATAAACCCTGAATGCAAGATGTTATAGTGTGGAAATATTGATATTCCATCAGGGCAAGTAGAAGTAGCAGCCTATTTATTATATTATTTTAGCAGCTAGAGAAAAACTCCTGCCCCCAAAAATATTAAATTTAGTTCAAATTCAATTTAGCAGATATACATGAAGTGCCTACTATTACTAGGTGCTGAGTTGACAAATGTGACTAAAACACAGTTATTACCCTCAAGATGATCCTTATGTAATGGAAACAACGGCTATGAAACAATGTGATAAGTATAATAAAAGGTATCTACACGGAACATTATAGGACCAGAAAGAAAGGTCTCCTAACCTTTGGAAAGGACAGGAGTGTCATGGGTGATTTCTTGAAGTGGTTATCCCTGAGCTCAGCTTCAAAGATGAGAAGACAACCCAACCAAGCAGAAGGAGGGCCTTACAGGCAAAGGGGGACGCATGAATAGAGCAAAGATCAGAGCCATGCTGGGTTCAGGCTACTACAGATAATTCAGGGTTGTTGCAGCAAAAGGAGTGAGCCAAGGAGGGGCAAAGGGTAATAAATACCAATACACTGATTTAAGTCCATATCAAGCTATCTTTCTTTCTTGATAGAATAAATGTACTTGCATCTGAGAGTGTGGGAAAAGGGAAAGCCAGGACCAAAAAGAAGCTTAAGATGTTAAAGATAAACATTATAACCTTGGTTAGGTGAGTCCCAAGTAGTTATAGAGACAAACAACTTCCCCATAACAACAAAAAACACCATCCACAGATGATTAAGTTTGTCTACAACATAAACAATGAAGCCACACTCTCAATTTCAAAAATATCATTATGATTAATCAAGATATTATTGTAATTAATCAAAATATTATTTTGACAGCTCTATTCATTCTCATCACAGAAAAATTGTCCAAAGTATATAAGATCTCATATACCCTTAAATCATTATAGTGACACATATTTCCCTAAGCATTAGATTCCCTAGTTATTTTCCATGTAAGTAAAGAAACAAATGAAAACAATGACAGTGCATGTAACACCTAATGCTTTCCTTCAAGAGACCATAACTGTTAAATTTGATGTCTGCTAGTCTGGGCATTACCGGTGGCAGGCAAATCTATTTGTTATCTCAAATTCTGGTGACAATCTAATAACGGACATAGAATTAAATGACGTGACATGACAATCTTTACAAAAAGTCCACCAGAGATAAAATTATGCCTAATAACTAAGAATGTGTTATAATTTTGCTCTTACCTGACTTCTATCTTCTAGACTGGTAGGTTTTAAATAGGCATGAGATTATCATAAGAAAAATGTGCAATATAGGCAAACATTATAGCCTGGTAGTTAAACTGAAGGTCTTGACAGTCATACAGACCTGGATTAAAAATCTATCCTCTGCCACTTATTAGTCCTGTGACCTAAGGAGGTATACTTAACTTCCCCAAGCCTGAGGGATGATGAAAGAGACACATTTCATAAGGCTCCATAAAAGTCCAGGCAGGATCAAGCCCCAGTCATCCCTGGGGTGACCTAATCAATAATGCATACTATCGCATCCTTGAATACCGTTCCTTATATCATCCCCCCTCCTGGACTCCAGCTCCCTGGGATGGAAATGCCGAAATAAACTACCTTCAACCAAACTTTTGTCACAGGCTCTGCTATCAGCGGAACCCAGCCAAAACAACATGCTAAAGTAGTTAAAGCTCATGGACCTTAACTACAGAATCCAAAGTTTCATTTTTTTCACTGTGCCACACAGGTCCCCAAGGACTTTTTTGACTGGCTGGAAGGGAAAGAACACTTCTGTATTAAATACTTATGCCTTTCACAACATTTTGTTTCTCTAGATGGTCCAAAGGCCACCAGAGCTCCTTTTAGTTGCTTCGAGTTCCATTTGCTTTCTGCACTCTGTCCGCACGCCGGACGCCACACAAGCACGCACGCAGCCAGCTCCATGCATGAGCACACCTGGAAGTGCACACGATAGTAAGCAAACACTCCACAAGCAATTCTGGTTGGTATCCCAACTCCAATGAGGTTGGGAGCTGGAGGATACAACCTTCTTTCTTTCATCCAGATTACGCATGCTCTTGATCGGTTCCATAACACACCTTTTATTAATAATTGGCTTTTCCTTCTTCTTGGATTGGCTTTTCCAGACCATCACTCTTATTTCTTGGGTTCCCTTCCCAAAATAAATGACCTGCATCAAGGTCTCGTCTTAGCCTCTTCTTTTAGACATACATAGGCTAAGAAAACACGTGTCAGCAAATTACAGAGTATGACAAATACACCCTGGAGCATGTCATGGCCTCAGGCTGCCCCTCAGACGTGGCCTGTTAGTCAACTGGATGGAGCCCTAACTCCCATCACAAGTGGCCAAGCCTTCCAGGCCTGACCTTCCCAGGCTCATGAAGGGACACTCTCCCTTTAAAATACATAGCAAAAAGCCAGCACACTTACATTTCAAACACGGTATTGACCTCAAACTCAAACTGCTGCATTATATTACAATATATATAATAAGATTGTTGCATCAGACAGATTTAAAGGCCTCCAGTCTTCAGCTCTTTTAGGGGCAACCCGTTGATCAAAGTAAAAAAGTCTCATCATGAGTGGCATTAGTTTGGAAGACTCCCCCAGCTTCAGGAAGGTGGTATCCCTTCCACCTATTACCAAATCAAATCCCTAGCCAGAGGCCTATGTTTAAATAGAGGAAACAAGATACATAACTATGAAAATATTAGTACCAATGTAATTCCATAGATATTAGAGTTTATAGTTTTATGTATTTGTAATTAATAATATTGAAAGTATATAAGAGACTAATAACATCTTTAAGCAGTTTAGACAATGGAGAATAGGATGGTAAGATTGACGTTTACGAATGGAAAAAGGACAAAAAGAGACAGAGAAAGGGTACAGTTTAGAGGGCTCCAAGGTATCCCTCTGAATCACTAAATTGAAGGCCACCTGGAAAGAATAGTTCATGGTTAGTTATAGGCCACAAATGGAGTGGAATCAGTCTACCACTCCTTGGGACAGAGATCTGTGGTCTTGAGACAAGAGGACTGAAAGAGGTGGGTGTTGATAAAAAACAAAAGGTGGGAGATGTTAGGAGCCCTGCCCACCAAGATGAGAACACCACAGTTCGGTGCTCAATACAGCTGCGTTGCTTATACACTATTTGATTCCACAATTGCTTAGGGACATAACTCCTAGAATACATTTCCTTTAATGTGAGTGCACTTTTTATTGGGGGCAGGGGGAATTAGAGCAGGCAGGATTTGCTAAATTAATACTGATTTGAATTCTATAATTTGCCATGCTTTGTGCTAAATGATTTACACTCCCTACTCATTTCTATAAAGTAAGTATTATAAAAACATTTTTCAGATGAGAAAATTGAAGCTTAGCTTTTTAAGCAACATTCCCTAAACCAAACAATTCTTAAGTGGTAGAGCCAGACAGGCCTGTCTGACTCCAAAGTTGCTGTTCTTTTTACTAGACACCAGGGTACTCATCTTTCTTTTTGTTTGATTTAGGGCATATTACTGCCAAACTATTAATTTATATCACACCTTTCATCCACATAAAATAAAGTGTTTATTCTACAAGGATGCCAGAAGTGTTAGAAAAATCTAGCTAGCTTAATAACAAGAGTGATTCTTATAAGTTCCAATATTGACACCTGTGTTTAGAAATGTAAACCTGAAATTTCTAAATAGAATTGATTATGTAGATATTGACTTAAATAGGTCTGACATAATGACATTTGAATATAAATAATTTTGGTGTACATGATAAAGAAACTCTAAAAAGGAATAAACAGCCAGAACTGATATGTTTCTTTAAAAAGAGAAAAGGCAAACACAGAAAAAGAGAAGTGGCATTTCCACACAGAGACTGAACAGGGAATGAAATTTAAGCTCCAGATCATCAATGATTCTAACTCTAAGACCATTCTCCAGAGAATGATCTGGAGGGTTCTCCGCTCTGAGCAAATCTCTTTGGAGACAGCTCTACATCTTCCTTCCTGCTCAGATTCTTTCCTTTCTAAAAATGTCTCAACTTGTCTTTGAAACATTTGTGACATTAAAATGCAATTCTGTCTTTCCTCTTGACTTTTCTCTGAACAGTAGTCCATAATTACACCCTCTACTACCACCTATAAACTCCGAGAATGTCTGCATGTATAATGTATCATGCATGTGCTCAACAGAATAAGTTTTCTCTGCATAGAGAAACCCTTGGACATCTGACAAAGTCTTCGAGTTTCTAAAACAGAATTTTAAGCACAGTATCTTCTTTTCTGCATTTAATATTAACCTCAGGCATCTGCTGTGGCTTTAAAGTCTACAAAATTATTATTCAATTTACATTCTTAGGGTTACATGAATGCCAATTCCTCCGAGACATTGTGGTTGGCTTGTCCTGGGATACTTGACTTGTCTTATCCCCATTTCTCTTGCAAACTTAATTCACGATTTTTATTAGCCTTTTGAATGTCACGTTTCATGGAGTGCCTCATCTATGGTCTAGAGTTCCAAAGAATGCGCACGGCCACCTGCATCACTGACAGAAGCAGCTTTGCTTAGGGTTTTACATCACTTGGGAAAGCTCCAGACAGAGGAGAATTTATCACAATAATACAGTATGAAGTTATTTGCAAAGAAATATATTACCAGATACATACCTGAAGTGGATATCAGGGAGAATTAACCCCTGCATGTCATTTAAAGAAAGAAAACTACTTTGTAATAGGAAAATTATTTTTCTACCTCTGATCTTGCCTCCCGCATTTCCCTTCCATTCTGCTGATAATTTCATACACTTTTATGAAGAGTAATTCCAGACTCCATTATTGTTCCAAGCTCTGACATTCTCATAGAAAATGAAAAACTGCTATAACCTTCCCTCTTGCTCATAAAGTCTTAGAAGAGGTGGATCAGACCAGAGAATCTTCCGACTTAGGGTAAATTTTTTTATTCTTTTACATAAATCCCCTAGGCAGGAATAAGGAAGAAGTATTTCAAACCCAATTCCAAATATTTCACTTGGAATTGCTCCCTGAGAAGAATGGAGCAGCTGCCAATTAGCATATCTGCAGATCTTCTGAACAAACTCAGTAATATTTTCATTAATAAGTTGACTGAACAGAGCCCCCAGCTGTCACCTGGATACATACCCCTACGGGAAAATAAAAAATAAATAAAAAAAGAAAGAAGTCTAGATGGTTATTACGTCTTAAAATGCCTTCATAAGGCATGGAGTTACAGAGTCGAAAGGGTCTATAAAGTCCAACTATCTACCCCAGCTCCCTCATTTTTCAGGCAAAGAAACCAAGGCACAGGAGGTTGGGAGAACTAACTATAAGGTTATGTGGTTATTTAGTGGCAGAGCCAGCTCTGGAACCCAAGTATCTGGACCACAGATCTAGAGTTTTCACACTGATAAAAATAATTTCTCATATGCTATTTTATTTTTTTCATAGCTTAGAGATTCAATATAGTGTCTTGTTTTATTTTTCTCAAGAGCTTAATTATACATAGTTATCACATATTATTATTCTTTCAGATATCCACTGAAACAACTGTAATGTCATTAAAATATAAATATTATAGTCCTATCTTTTTGACGAAGAAATGTTGACATCATAATCATATGACTTAGTCTATAGTACTCTCTCAAAAAATTCTCACAATAAGAAAATAAAACTACATATTAGACCATAACAGTATCTAGTTTTTGTTCCTTTTATTTCTCTCTGATTTTCTCATGGGGTACAGCATGCTCCTCCTCTTTTGTCATATCCTCACTTTCATACATATTTCTTGACCTATAACAGGTATTTTGCCTCTGTTGAAATAAACTGAATTCTTATACAAGACTTGCATGGAGGGCAACAGAAACACAGCCTTATATTCAGGAATGTTTGAATATTCTTAATCATTTGAATATCAGAATAGATAGGAAGGGGCAAAAACAGGGCCACAAAAGTCTCCAGAATAGCCAGAGACTTCAGTAGCCCTTACATAAGCTTCAAGCAGCCCAATTTGAGGAGCCCATTTCAGATAAACTAAGAACAAAACTGAAATGAAGATGGCTGAATGGGAAAAAAAAAAAAACAAAACACTACTAGTTAAGACAGGCCACACTGCTTTGCACTACCATTAAAAGCCTTTGCAAAGAAAGGAAAAGAGCTGAAAGTCAAATGAATGTTGTATGCACCCAAACTTAAGTAAAAAATAGTCTTTTACCCTAGATCATCATAAAATGGTTCTTTACCCAGAGTTGCCCTGTGCAGAGTGAGTAGCCATCGCTCTTCACCTGCAGAATGCCTGCAACAAGAAGAGAAAGGCAGCCCACTGCAGTGCTGAGCTGACTCTCCCACGGACCCTCAAAAACAGTTCCAGCTCTAAATACCCATGGTCTTAGGACATCTGAAACTCTGAACTCAAAGGAGGTCAATACCAGAGATGGTGTTTCTGGGCCCCTTAAGGAACAGGGGATTTAGGTTCAGGCATATGAGATACAATGTTCTAGTGAACATTTGCACATACAAGAAGGAAACAATTATTTGGGTTCCTGGTTTAAAAGGAAAGGGGGTTATCTTAAAGAGTGTTCACTGAATTACGCCTATATAATATGAAGTGCATGACTACTTCAAATGGACTTAACCTTAGTTCTTTGAGTTCTCTGGGGAAAAAGGGAAATCTTAGGTAGGAATTATCATTCTTCAGAAAGAGAATGTACTATTTTGTATCTCTTTATGTTTCATTAAATTTCTGTCTGTGCTCCACACTTCAATTTTAAAACATGGCCAGATACGTTCTGGCCATGTTATCTGGCCACTTCAATCTTCTGAGACTTCTGACTTTGCCCATCATGTGCTTGAATTTTAAATGCTCCTATCTGTACATGTCAGTGTAGACAGAACTCTTTATTGGTAGAAGTTTTTCCTTTTTAAAATGTATTTGTACCTCTAGGACAGAAAGCCTAAAGCAGTCTATGAATACCTTAGAAAAATAATAAAATTAAAATATAATATGGCAGATATCATATTATCAAAACCTAGAGAAAGGAAATGTGTTGTACAAAATTTCAACCATTTTACCGATATATATTTTTAGATTAAAAAATTATATCTGCAAATTCTAATAGTTTCTGAATTACCCTTTGATGACAGACTTCAGAGACTGAATCAATTGGATTTTAGCAGCAGTAGGTACTGAGATGTTGTGTTAATAGGAACAGTAAACTGGTCCCTTATTTTAACAACATCCTCTCCTTTTAACTTAGTGCCAAATAAACACAACTCCTGGGATGAAGATTTAATAGGAAAAAAAGGAAAAATTTCCCAACAAATAATAGCAGCAGCACATAAAGCCCATCAGGCATTAAGATACATCTCTGCCACCAGATTAATAATAAATAAATAGGGCCTACTAATTTTTATTGTGCTTGCAGTAAAACAGACCACACAGGCCTTCTCTTCTGGAATCTGTAAGTAGTGCTTTAAAATCCATGCATGGCGTTAGCACCTGTAATGACTTAGGATGTTCAGGGATGTCTAGAAGAAAAGGTACTCAGCATTTTCTTACACACACAGTTAAAAATTATTTCTTGACTGTTAGCTACTGTGACCCAGAGGACAGCTGTAGGCCCAAACACCAGAGGTATTATTCTCTACTCATCTATTATCTACATTAGCTTTCTTAATGTGGCTCATCAATTACCCCTATATAAATTCATCCTCTAGCCCTAATGATTGATATAAATGTTCCTCATCTGTGATAACATAATTTACAGTACTAACTTGCTTTCATCTACCATTCTGCATAGGTTTTTGACTTGTGCTAAGATCTCACATCAGTTTAATTTTTCATATGAAATTCATTTCAAGAGCCGGACCCCGGGATCCTCCTCACACGACATCTCATTTCCAGGACAATCTGTAAACACTATGGCAATCTGTAAGCCAACCTGATAGGAGGCTATGTTCATAGAGACCCCAAAGAACTGCTGCTGCTGAAGGGAGAATCTCTCTTATCATGTTTGTCACTGCCCCCCACATTTGTGACAAGTCCTGCCAATGACAGTGTTCTGACTGATGCTGGTACAAAGCCAAGTCAGAGCAGAAATCACTCTTCGGTGGAAGCTTGGACAGTTGTACAACTTTAGTTGTCAGGGAACAAGGCAGGGGTCAGAATGCTTACATAGAGGCAGAAAAACCCTGTTTCCTCCTCTCAATCCTCAAATCTCCCACTGCCATTTTACTATACAGCTGGGTCCTGTGTTATGATGGAAGTTTGACAGCAAAGAATTTCAAGAGAGCTCCACATATTCTATGCATTTGCTACGTTTTTTCTGCAGCTCCATTCTAAATCTGCTAGTTTTAAAAAAAACAGGGTGTGTCTCTAAAGACTGTAATTAGATCTAGGACCTTTGCCCTAGGAAAACCGAATGAAATCACTTAGAGGTGTGTATATACCACATACTTAAGAGGGCCTGAAACAGTTAAACAGCAAAAGCCTTTCAAGGCAGCCAGTGAACAGCTTTTAACCAAGGGCTGCTGATGTCATGGGGGGTTGTTGATAGCAAAACATAGAAAGTAACAATAAAGTAAATTACTTCTGAGTAGTGGGGGAGACATTTTTTAAACTAGTGATCCGCCTGAAATTTGATCTGTTTCCCACCCCTAAAATCCAAGAATATCTTCAAAACCTCTCCATTGCTACAGCAAAAGAAATACATTTATTTCCAGACAGCTAAAGAATAACCAAATAAGTATCAAATGGGAGGCTAATCACATTTCCAGCATTAACATGAATCCATATCGTTGGAGACAAGAAGAAATAGCTAAAGCCAGTAGATAAGGAAAATGGATACCAGTAGATAAGGATTTTGCACTTCAAATGCCAGACTTTGTTGTGGCAGGTAGAGAGACAAAGAGTTCTACATAATTCATATGTAAGTATGACAGAAGTAAATGAGAGGCCCATGTGGACCACTGTAAGATGCAACACATCAACATGGGCATGGACCAGTATAGATACCAGGTGGCAATAGAAAAAAAATTGTCAGGACCTCAGCAGAGACATTTTTCTAGCCACATCTGCTGCTTTTCCTGGATTTGGCAAAAATAAATTGAAAAATAACATAGAACGATACTATCACTATTTCCAAATATTAGAGTTTGTTTTATCTACAGCTGTGTTTAATTTCATGATTTAGTAAATACATCTATTTCATTCTATTAAAAGCATTTAGTTGTTCTTAGTTGTTGGTATCTTTATAAAGTATCATTATAAATATTTTAATTAACTCTATTTGATCATTTCTAGAGAAAGAAAACTCCACTAAAATGTTACAAATTACATTTTCAATCAAGATCTTTGCATCCATGTTTGCATGTTAAATAAAATGATGTCTAACCTGGGCCTAGCCCTTTGTAGATGGATCTTACACTATATCTTTATGCCGAGAACATATTATATATTACAAATGTGTGAGGTATGCTGTCTAATCAAACAGAAACTCCAAAACTGACTAGCTTTTTGCATCTAATGTAAAGAAATAAGACATTATTTAAACTTGTTATTCTTATTCACCAGTGAAAGCTGAAAAGTTTTAGTTGTAGAAACACAGCCCAAATGTGTAATTCAATTTTTCTCTCTTTAGCAGCAGGAAATCCTCTGTGAAAAAAATACTTTTCTTCATTTCAAACAATTTTTTATGTAGAAATATTATCAAACTTATGTGAGGGTTGTAAGAAGAGATAAAAGAACTCTCATATTCACCCAGATTCACCATTTACCACACTTGTTACCTTTCTTCCTCTCCTACTTCTGTCATTCTCTCCTGAAATATTTAAAAATAAGCTCCACATTGTCGTATACATGTATCAAAACATAACATTGTATCCTATAAGTACATACAATTATGATTTTTAATCAAAAATATTATTAGTTTTAAAAGAATAAGTTTCATACATCATTCCCCTTTATCAAAGTATAATTTTAAAATCATAAAACTTAACATTGACACAATATTATTTCTAATATATTGACCATAATTAAATTTCATCAATTTCCCCAATAAAATTACAGCAATTTTTTTCTTAGATCCAGTTTCTAATCCCAGATCATGAATTGCATTTAGTTGCATGTTTCTTTAGTCCTCTTTAATCTGAAACGGTTCTTTGGCCATTCTTTGTTTTTCATGGCATTGATATTTTTGAAGAGTACAAGCCACTTGTTTTGTAAAATGTCCCTAAATTTGGGTTTATCCAATGCTTTTTTGTGATTAAATTTAGGTTGTGCATTTTTTGCAAAATGTCAAACATCAAAGTGACAAACTAGGTGGCTTCCTCTCAGGGTATCACATTAGGAGGCATATACTACTTGTTAAGATGGTGGTAGCTAGGCCTCTTCACTGATAAAATTTACTCCTTTGCAGTCAATAAGTAATCAGTGGGGACATGCCTTGAAATTATATAAATAACCTGTCATTCATCAAATTATACTCATTAGTTTTAGGATCCATTGATGATTCTTGTCCAAATCAATTTTTACAATCATAGTTGCAAAATGGTAATTTTTTAAAACTCTGTCATTTCTTCTCCATTTATCACTTGACATCCTACTATCAGAAAGAGCTTTCTCCTCTTTCCCTTGCATTTATTTATCAACTGATTGATTATTTGTATGGACTTGTCAATTCTAATATTTTCCATGGATTATAATCTATTACTATCCTTATTCATTTTGATAGGCAAATTGTCCCAGATTTGGCCAATGTGAGCCCCTCAAGTTGTTTCTTTAACAAATTCTCTTCTTAACTAGACAAAATTCTAATAATTTTTTAAAAAAACACTTAGTGTTCTGGGGAACACTTATTTTGTGTATTAGCCATTGACATTATATGGGAGAGGGAAAATGTTTCTATTTTCAAATAAGTTTGGGTAATTATAACTCTTTAGAACACTGTTAATAGCAAATTCATTAAATCTGAAAAGAATTTTCTTCCAACTTAAGTTCCAGTTTAAAGAGAGAAGGAAAAGTAAGAAATTTTGGCCTAAATCTAATATATTTTGTTAGGCAGTCATTCTCAAATTAAACCATAAACTACCTCTAGGATCTATTCATTAACCTATAAATAAAATTATCTGATTTCTAGAGCTAATTTCCCTCAAAGGACATTCAAATGAAAGTTCTCTTAGCATTATCTGAAGCCAAGTTTCTACCAATCATGCCTACAATTAATATGAGATTTTTCTATAAAACAACCAGGCAGACATTAAGTAGAAATGATGAGCTCTAGTTTGGTAAATTTGTTTCTGTTAATGTTCAAACAGTGGGTCTGGAACTTTATTTAGTGTGCATTAGAATCCTCTGCGTGCTTGATTGATCATAACAATCCTAGTAGGCAAGTATAAAATGATATCTCCATCTTATAAATGAATAAATTTAGACACAGTCCCTTAAAGCCACAAGTAGCTAGTAATTGAATTTCAAGTAAAGTCACCTATCTCTAATTACCTAGTACTTCTAACTTCAAGATTCATGCCTTTGACCTCTTCAACTTGGATGCATTGACTTATGCATGAACCTGGCATGCCAGCTCTTTGCTTTCATGATTTGGCTACAGCAAAAAGACCACCCTTTCTGGGAACTAAGGATCATCTCTGCTAAATTGATGTGTGCCAGACTTGCTGACTTGCTTTGAGTAGAAACAAAAGTGATACCCGAGGAAACAAATATGTAAGAGGGAAAAAAAAGGACAGATGGATGGACGGAAGAGAAAAGGAAAAGAAAGAGATAGAAGGGAAGAGAAAATTAACATAGCTTTAAACATATTAGTATATTAATTTTTATTTCTCATCAACTTATCCAACCTAAGAAATGGCATCACATTCCTTAGTTCAACTCTATGTTCTTCTGGATACAGAATGCTGTGTCTCTCCTTCTACAGCAGCTAGTGCTTTGCCCTCTATGTAGTAGCTTATTAACCATGTTGAAATTAATTGAATCATTTGCTCAGGCTTACAAAAATATTTATCAGCAAGATGTAGAGTTTTCTGAATCTTTCTCCGGGGTGTGGAATTTCTCTGTTATGTAGGAAAAAAACATTATCTATGTATCTGAGATTTATACCTTTGAGAGATTAGAAAAGCTACTTCAAAGTAGACTTTGTCTTATTACATACATCAGATTTACTAAGGTATCTCGATGAATATGCTGTTTATCCACATGCAATTACATGGATATAATCTAATGCAAATTGTAAAATCAGTAAATTATCTCTTTGGAGTATACAGTGACTTTCTCCATTCATTTTCAGTTTTCTCCATTCATTTTCCCAACCTATTACCCAAAGTACAAAGAATATTTTGTTATGAATATCTCCTCTGTATCCAAACAAAAAATGAGCTGAAATCATCCTTTATAACTTGACTAAAAATGATTCATACTGATGTACTATTTTACCTGTAGAAATTTTTTTTGAGACAGAGTCTTGCTTCGTTGAGCCAGTTAAAGTGCAGTGGTGTCATCATAACTCACAGCAACCTCAAACTCCTGAGCTCAAGAGATCCTCCTGCCTCAGCCTCCCAAGTAGTTGGGACTACAGGAATACACCACTGAGCCCAGCGACTTTTTCTATTTTTAGTAGAGACAGGGTCTTGCTCTTGCTCAGGCTGGTCTCCAACTCATGAACTCAAGCAATCCTCCTGCCTTGGCCTCCCAGAGTGTTAGGATTACAGTTGTGAGCCAATGCACCCAGCCCTATGTGTTTTAAAATCTTTAATTTGTAAAATAGAATTGAAAAACTTTGCCTTGTGTCAAGAAAATTTCTGGAATCAAAAATCAGATAGAGGCCGGCCCACCTAAAA
Organism: Propithecus coquereli; assembly: GCF_000956105.1. Taxonomy (NCBI): domain Eukaryota; kingdom Metazoa; phylum Chordata; class Mammalia; order Primates; family Indriidae; genus Propithecus; species Propithecus coquereli. Next base: position 3,693,505 of record NW_012148507.1, read on the forward strand.
CCAGCTTCTTGCTCCTTCTTGAATCTCTGTCTGGTTCGGCTTGCTTGCCTCCACTCCAGCCTCCAACATATCCATCAGGGTGACCTAGAAGTCCTATGAGGTGTCCACCTCTGGCCCCAGGGCCTTTAGCAGCCCCTCATATACCAACGGATCCAGTACCTGCATCAGCTCCTTGAGCTTCTCCCAGGGGGGCAGCAGCAGCAGCAGCTTCAGAAGTGGCCTGGGCATCGGAATGGGTCTGGGTGGAGGCTATGTCGGGGCTAGTGGTATGGGGTGCATCACAGCCAACACGGTGAACCAGAGCCTCCTGAGCTCCCTCCAGCTGGAGGTGGACCCCAACATCCAGGCCATGCACAACCAGGAGAAGGAGGAGATCAAGACCCTCAACAACGAGTTTGCCTCCTTCATTGACAAGGTGCAGTTCCTGGAGCAGCAGAACAAGATGCTGGAGACCAAGCGGAGCCTCCTGCAGCAGCAGAAGATGGTTCAGAGCAACATGGACAGCATGTTTGAAAGCTACATCAACAACCTTCCTCGACAGCTGGACTTACTGGGCCAGGACAAGCTGAAGCTGGAAGCAGAGTTTGGCAGGGGCTTGTGGAGGATTTCAAGAATAAGTATGAGGATGAGATCAACAAGCATACAGAGATGGGGAATGAATTTGTGCTCACAAAGAAAGATATGGATGAAGCTTACATGAATGAGGTAGACCTGGAGTCTTGCCTGGAAGTGCTGATGAATGAGATCAAATTCCTCAGGCAGCTGAATGAAAAGGAGATCTGTGAGCTGCAGTCCCAAATCTCAGACATATCTGTGGTCCTGTCCATGGACAACAGCCTTTTCCTGGACATGGATAGCATCATCGCTGAGGTCCGTGCCCAGCAGAAGGAGATTGCCAACCACAGCCGGGTTGAGGCTGAGACCATGTACCAGACAAAGTATGAGGAGCTGCAGGTACTGGTTGGGAAGCACAGGGATGACCTGCATAGCACAAAGACTTAGATCTCTGACATGAGCAGGAATATCAGCCGGATCCAGGTGAGACTGAAGGTCTCAAAGGCTAGAGAGCTTCCCTGGAGGCCGCCATTGTAGATGCTGAACAGCATAGAGAGCTGGCCATTAAGAATGCCAGTGCCAAGGTGGATGAGCTGAATGCTGCTCTCCAGAAAGCCAAGCAGCCATGGTGTGGCAGCTGCGTGAGTACCAGGAGCTGATGAATGTCAAGCTGGCCCTGGACATCGAGATCCCCACCTACCACAAGCTCCTAATGGCAAGGACAGCCAGCTGGAGTCTGGGATGCAGAACATGAGTATCCACACAAAGACCACCAGTGCTACTCAGGTGGGTTCAGCTTGGCCTACAGGGGCCTCACAAGCCCTGGCCTCAACTACAGCCTGAGCTCCTTCCAGCCCAACTTTGGTTCTGATGGGGGCTCCAGCTCCTTCAGCCACACCAGCTCCTCCAGAGACATGGTTGTGAAGAAGATTGAGACCCATGATGGGAAGCTGGTATCCAAATCCTTTGATGTCCTGACCAAGTGAACGGCCAGTGAGGCCCCCCCTAGCCTACCCCCTCACATGGCTGCCCTAGAGCCTGCTGGGGGAGGCAACTGTGCCCAGGAGCACAGGGAACAGGAGACCCACCTGAGGCCCAGCCCCAGCCCTCAGCCCACACCTGGGGGGAGTTTATTGCCTGGAGTACTCCCTCTTACCCATGCTCCCAACTAAAAACTAATTCAATTGCTTTTTCCAGAATAAATCCTCAGCTAGTTCTGCCAAAAAAAAAAAAAAAGAATCAATCAATCAGGTAGAGACCAGATATGGTGGCTCACACCTGTAATCCTAGCACTTTGGGAGGCTAAGGCAGGAGGATTGCTTGTAGTCAGGAGTTCAAGATCAGCCTGAGCAACATAGCGAGACCCTGTCTCTACAAAAAATAGAAAAATTAGCTGGGCACGGTGGCACTTGTCTGTAGTTCCAGATACTTGGGAGGTTGAGGCAGGAGGATCACTTGAGTCCAGGAGTTTGAGGTTGCTACTATACTATAGCCCTAGCAACAGAGAGAGACCCTGTCTCAAAAAAAAAAAATCAGGGCCGGGCGCGGTGGCTCACGCCTGTAATCCTAGCACTCTGGGAGGCCGAGGCGGGCGGATCGTTCTGAGCTCAGGAGTTCGAGACCAGCC
>NW_012148507.1:3696501-3741500 GCF_000956105.1 Propithecus coquereli
CCTGATGCTTAATCTATTCTTTCCTTTATTCCTTCATTATGTCCTTCTATCTCGCTTTCTTTCCCATCCTTATGTTCTCTTCATTCATTACTCCCTTGAGCAATCATTTAACATATTCTTCGTCTTTCTATGTTTCTCAATCCTGATGATTAAATGCCAGAAAGCAGAGATCTTTCTAAAAACTCAGTGTCCTCTCCTCCTTCTGTACTACCATCCTTGACCTGAATATACACCACCCACCCACCCAGGTACTAGAGGACTGAAAACACACACACCTTTAGAAATAAGCTAATTCACTCTTTCATGATCCACCTAAATTATTGCAGTCAAATTGATACGTGTGCATTTTCTATTATAATTTAGACGACTCTTTGATGTGGCAGGATGTCCACTGACAATTAGAAGACTTCCAGAAAGTCAGCTTTAAATTTCTTTTTAATTGTTTGTCATCACTAAACAAGCCTCTTAACTTTCCTCAACTTTCCTTTACTCAACTGACTCTAAACAGCCCATAATATTCCAGAGACATTGTTGTGGGTTATTAAATAAAATTAAATATGTGAAGGTACACTATAAAGCATAAAAAAGCTAAACAAATAAAAAGTATTGTTTTCATTATATTTTTCAACAAAAGATTTTCCTTCAAATCCATTTAAGGACCCAATCAAATATGAATATTCATGTTTATACACTAGTTCTGAAACCACCGATTAGAAGAAAAAGACAATGTCTTGAAGGAATGATAAAATTTCAAGATACTGAGAGCACACTGGATATCCTCTATGTATATCCTGGGAGCCCCACCTCTGAAAATGAAGATTTGGTTAGCTCAGTGATCTGCTTAAAGGAGAAGAGAAAAAAATGGAGAAGATGATATATATATTATATATAATGTATATAGTCAGAGAGAGAGAGAGACATATGTTGGGGAGGGGGCAGAGGAAGGGGAGAAGAAAGAGAGTATGTGCCTTGACTTCATTTGTTAAATCTCTCTCAAAAAAAGAACAAGAATCAAGACTATAAAACAGAACATTCCTGGGTCTGGCAGTTCTGACTAAACACTCTGAGGATTTCTTATAAAAAGACTCAACTCTAATGCTACTTCTGCAGTATTCCTGATGACCTAGTGTCTTTTGATGAATGTTAAGTGTTAAGTTGCTTGTTTTTTGTTTTTTTTCCCCCTAAACAAAGAGCCCAAATGCATTGTCTGTGCTTCGCTTTCTTTAATGCCACTATTGTACAGGGATTCACTCAGCAAGCCAGGGGAATAGCATGTGGGTATTGAATACAAAGAGGCAGCGGGTTCCAAATGCAGCCTCCAAAAGACGAGGCTGTCTCCACACTCCACATGGGATGGAATAAAACTGTGTTTTGTCCAAAATTAAAAAGCCTGACCTGCGGGTCCTTAGAGGAGAAATAGATTTCCTACAAAGGTGACATCTGGATTCTTTCCTTGCTTCTGCTACTACTGCTGTTTTTACCACCATTTTCTATATTCCCATTCCTTTACTGCAATTGTCAAACTTTAAGTTTGAAAATGTTTTATTGTGCCCTCTTACACAAAACAGCTGGGGGGAGGGGAATGCTTATGATTTCTCAAATGGATATAGTCATCTTATTTTAAAAGAGTTTAAAGGCCACGCCACTTCTTCCAGAAATTTTAATAAGCATATAGGAATAGCCAGCTGGCTAATCCTGGGAATATCCCTCCTCCCTGTTCATTTTATAGAAAGATCCTGTGGTCAGGAAATATAAAGCTTTCAACACATTGACCACAGCTAGGATTATAGTCTCATATGGTAGAGCTTTTTCCCACTGTCTTTTTCTGGGTGTTGTCAATATCCAACCATCCACGGGTGTTGAAGTCACCTTCACCCTTCTCACTGGGGAGAACTTCAAGACTGACTGCACTAATGAGGGAGTCTGGAATTGAGACATTACATGTAAATCCATCACTGTGATTAAACTTAGCATGCACACTGTGTGTGCTTGGTAGTTTCAAAGAGCCTAGCTATTAAATGGCTTCATATTTTTATACCTTTTGGCACCCTCATAAAAGGACTTAAGGAAACAGAATTTTTCCTTTATAGCTACAGATTGACTAAGGCGAATCTATGCTAAGAAGCTATAAAATTATTTGAAACGTCTCAGGTTCATTGATAAGTCAGTAGCTCTGCAGAATACTTTTAAATGTATAAAACATATATATTAATAAGGTTATACATGTATGTAAAGGCAAATATATGGTGCAAAACCTATTAAATTGCAAATAAAGTAAAACCTTGTTAATTCAGACTCACTTAAATCAGAATTTCTGATCTACTCAGGTCTGGCTAAGCAGAAGTCTGCCTTTACCATATTGGAGAAAAGACTTGCTGAACAAATCACTACTGTAAATAAAGATTACAGGGACAGTATATAAACTGTTTAAGAGAATACACTGTTTTTAGTATCCTCGAGCACTTGAGGAGCACCCATTTACACACAGATAATTGAGAGTATAATTACAAAGCATTCTTATGTATTAATCAAAGTAGGCGCTCTAAGGACCTCTAAAAGGAATCTTTAATTATTGTAGGTCCACTGCTTTTATATACTTGAAAGAAGTAAAGCTGCATCCTTTTTTAATATTCTATAGTTCAAACTTCTCACAAATGTAAGCACATATTTCTGTAGCTAATGTAAATTAATAAGCTGTTAAAATATATATTATGCTATGTTAATATGCTAGATTTGTTGTTTTTGCTTTTCAAGTACTTTAACAAAACTTGGCGTTTGCATATTTCTATGATATATATGGATGCGTACTTACATGGATAATGTAAGTATGGCAGTATGGAATGACAGAAAGAACATTGAACTTACCAGCTCTGCTGCCACTATCCTGCAAGATGAGCTTAGGTCTCGACTTGTGCCTAGATTTCCTCACCTGTAAAATCAAGAGAATTGCTTTTATACCCATCTTACCTCTCAGTCTTGTCATAAAATGACATGCAAATATGTTACAATTATTTCTCTATATAATGGATACTTATCTTCGATTTAGAAGGAAATATGGATGAAGCACACCATACTATTATAAAATATTCAGACATACATTTCAAGTTAATTTACCTGAAGAATATACTATGTCTTGCTTAGGGTTAAACTAGGGTAAATGAAATTGAAGCAATCTATAAATACCTACTCATTCTATTTATCATCTAGAATGCAGAGTTAGGAATTGAAACCATGAGATATTTTAGCAATTTGTGGAAATCTTCTAGATTTTAAAAATCTTTATGATTCGTTGTATCAGTAAGTGCAGTTTAAATGAAAATCTCACAAATGCACAAGGTTTTGGAAACACAGAATGGACCAGTCATAAGGGCAGATAAAACAGTATGCCCAAACAGAGACCCCTGCAACCTGGTTCATCTGCTCTAAGTTAGCCAGGTCCTAGTACAATGGCTAGCACATAGGAGGCACTCGACTATTATTTATTGTACTCTGATGCCTCTTGGTGAGCTATCAGCTAACTTTAGATAGATCTGCAAATGCAGGGACAACATACTTGCTCTCAAGGACAAAATACTGTAAATTTCACAAGGTGAAGGACCAAGTCTATCTTGTTTACTGATGTTTCCTCAGATTTTAGAACTTAGTGACTACTCAGTAAGAATCTGTTGAAAAAAAGAAGATGAATCTGTTGAATAAGCAAGCAACAACTACTATACTATATGTCATATTTTATGTAAGTTGATAAAGACATAGTTTTTACACTCAAAGTTTATAATATGAAGTGGCCAGAGAAACAGACTTTAATAGAACTATGGGACAATGGGTTAAATACCATATTATGAAATAAAGTGCTCTGAGAACATAAAGTATTGTTTTGCTATCCCAGTTGCACGTTAGAGTCACCTGGGGATCTTTTGAAGCAATAGCAGTGTCCCAGATCAAATAAATCTGAGGATGGGGTGTGGAGATCAATATTTTTTTAAACTCTCCCTAGGTTATTCTAATGTGCAGCCGAGGTCAAGAACTGTGGACAAAGAAGTTAAAAAAGGAATAATTATCACAAGAAGTAAAGGAATTAGGGGAGAAAGTTTTCTCAGATGAGGCGATATTTATACTGGGCCTGTTAATCTCTATGATTCACCAAGCCCCCAAAATGCTAAATTTTTTCCCCTTCCAAATTTTCAGCAGAGTGTCTTCTCTTCAGGGACTATGAAGACCTGTTCCTGCCATGCACTGCTCTTCCTGAACCTCTGACGTTCTAAATCCTAAAGACTTTAAGTGACATATGAGAGTCTTAAAAGTCCAGGATTATACCCTGCTTAGGAGAAAGATTCAATGTCTCAACCTAGAGCAAGGCTGGAAGAAAAGAGACAGAGACCTCGTGTTTCCCAAGTGGATGAATTGCCTGATATTTTCTAATTGTCTTCATTCGGGAGTTCTTCACATGTGTGAAGGCTGTGGGGTTTCCTGATTTAATGAGGCCTGGTATGATCTAAGTCTAAGAAATGAAAGCATTATCCTTTTCTGTTATAAATTTCAGTCATATTCACAGTTATATTAACATATAGAAACTTTAATTTATAATAATTAGTGAACAACCTGGTCCACCATATTGGAAAGGGAAACAATGGAGTTCTTTATCTTACTGTCCTTACCTCCCAATCTAAACCAAGTCAAAGGAACAATTTCTGTCCTCTTCTTGCAAGTAATGCCAAAAACTATGATACCAAAATGATCCACTGTAAAGGATCTGTTTTTAAAATACTGTATTTCGGTCCTATGGGATCAGAATTTTTTTAAGCTCTTTTTCTTCAAAACTATTGAAATATATATTGGGAAAAAATGACACTAATACCTAAAATAAAAACCCAAGCTCTGATGTCTATTGTAGAGGAAAGAGCACTTTGGAGCTAACGTTTCAGTTCCAGTTCTGCCAGGAGTTACACACATGAGGTTGGACAAGCCATTCTCTGAGCATCTGTAAAATGAAGTGAGCAGACTGCTGATGTTAAAAGAATTCCTTCCATGCTATCCTATTTTAAATTCAACATATTAACAACAGTTTCCAAATGCATTCAAGGGAAGCAACAGTATATCCTGAGATAAGAAAATGCTAAGCATTTCCCTAGCATTTTCAAACTTTGAACCTTTGTTTACAGATTTCAACTTTAAAAAAACTTGTGATTTCACTACCACCAACTTTGGATAGGGACTTTTATGTGTCACTCTAAGTATCTTATCACTGAGGCAGTTCTACCTGGCCAAATTATGAAGAATCCTGAAAGATTATATATATTACTTTTGATGAGTATAGGTAGCCCATATGGACTTTATCACTCCCTGGAAATTTTTCCTGCACCATTATTGCTTATCTAAATGAAATAGTCATAGCTCATGTGCTTTATTTCACTGCCTAAGGAAGGCTGTGTGGATAAAATAAGGAGGTTGCTAGGCAGTAGAAGGAAACATACAAAAGGTACTGTTATCACTACTGTTTTAGGTCCCATAATCCTTATTCAAGGACTGTAAATCAACGGATAAAAAAGATACCTGAGTAAAATGAATGACAAGACAGGTCAGTCCTAAAGACAGCAAACTTTCAGGCTTACTATCCATGAATCCAACAAGTGTAATCAATTCAACTGTACACTTACAGACCTAACCAGAGTCTAAGAGAATTCATGACCACTAACGCCTGTGTAAACTCAGAAAAGGTACTTTTGAGGTACATAAACTGCTCCCTCCTCCATTATATATAGTCCCTTCTCTCATATTAATGAGATTTAAAATATTACTTACATGGTCTATAAACCCCTTGCTATAAGCCCTGTGTGGCCAGGTGCTTATGGACCCAAAGACTTGTCAAGGAATCGGCTGACTAGAAAAGGAATATAACATGCATTTGATTGGCATCATCAATTATATTACTAAAGTAACTCAGAGTATGGATGATGGCAGGTCCAAAGGAGAATTAAAATCACCCAAATCTTCCCCATAGCTGAGAAGGGCCACAAAGGACCTAACTGATTATAAGGTTAGAAATTACATTTTCAAATTCCCATCTGGAGGCATGTTTGTTTCTTGCTGTGTAAGTTTGCTCCTAAGTTCTTCAATGGCCTGTTTTGAAAGGGTGCAACTGAAACAAATGCCTCTGTCTTAAGGACTTAAAAAAAATCATTGAAAACAATGTAGGGATATAAATGTCTCTGCCCACAGCCAAGATAAAAAATGCAAAGTCTGGGCCACCTTGCCTTTAATTTTCTAACTGCTGTTTTGTAAGGCTGTGTCATGCTTCTCAGTTCAAACACGCTTTGGCTCTTTATTATTCATGGACCTTTTTCTCAGTCAGTGGTGTTGAATAATAAAACAGCCCAGGATCAAATGGGCCAATTCTCCACGCCTGACACCAACTGCTACTGTTCGCTGGGCTCTGCCAAGCGTTGCCTCTGATAATGAGTGGGATTTGGTTAAACAGTAAATTAATGAATAATGAAATATCCAGGTTGATCAGTTAGAGAGCACGCTTGCTTTGCCCTGGGCTAAACGCTTGGGGCAGAAATTACTCTCAAACGGCACTTGCCTGGCTGCTGGTCTGGATAACTATTTTACAGCCTATTGCTTGACAGAATGCTGGGGAAGGGGAAGTCAGTAGGGAAGAGGAAAGTAAGGACGGAGTTATTAACAGCAAAAAAAAAAAAAAAAAAAAAGGTGGAAGAGAGAAGAAGAATAACCTAGTTATCACCTTGTAGGTTTCTAATCTGCATGTGTAAGAATAAAGTCACAAATATGATCTGGAGAAGTCAGAGTTCCAAAATTCCCAACACATGTTTAACATCAAGGAGAAATGATGAGTGAAAACAGTCTTCTGCGTGTGCTTGCACACATCTATGATTAAATCTAGAATGGTTCAACTGCAAACTCATGTTTCGGTGCCCACATTGGAGTAATGACATACATGCAGAGAAGCCATCCGGTATCTGGTTGACAGGAAAACTCTACCCTCACTTTAAGGTTTCATGCTCTGGTTATTTGACACATCCCCTTCCACAAATTTTTGAACATTAATAATAGGATGGCTTTTCCAAATGACCTCCATTAGGAAAAAGTTTAACTGCCAATTGTGATTCCAGGCGATATACAGAGATAGAGATAGAGAAATACAGATACAGAAATATTTTGCCACTTTTCAACCTTAACCCAACAGTTTTAAATTGTTACATAGTTTCATACATGCATATGTAATGGTTTGCTTATTCAAGATCAGAGATATGTCCTTTCCAAGAAACAAACCTTGGTTCATCAAAAACCCACAGCACAGTGTCATAAGAACAATATGTACTGAGAAAATGTGTTATTTCACTCTTGAAATTTGTTTTGGAGAAAAATTTCTCTAATTGGTTATCTCTGGAATATTTTATTCTTTCAGATCTTTGACCCTTTCAAATGGGCTGCAGATTAGTAGACTTTGCAGTTTTACACACTGCAGGGTGAAACACTTTTCAACAAATTGATTAACATGTAGTGAGTGAGTGTGTTTTGTCAACTTTGGGTTTGGTTTGATTTTAGCCTGTGTTTAGGTGAAAGAAAGAGAAAGGCTTTCACAAAATTGGTGTGAGAGTGACAATGCATTCAAGAACCTAATTTAACAGTCCTCACAGCTGGAAGTAAACACAGAACAAGGCTGGAGAGAGGTGAACATTATCTTCTTTTCCTGGTATAAAAGTAGCAAATGATAGAATTGTAAAAAACAAACAAAAAACCGCCCACGAACTAATAAATATGGGGAAGAAAGGAACAATATGAACTACCTATAGCTTCAGTGTATCTAATTACTACACTCCATTCCTCAGAGCCTGCTAAGCAGCAAGGTTTAGTGAATGTTATTCCCCTAGTTTCATCCTGCAAAGCGGGGTTATAGACTAAGATTTAACCTCTCTGCACTGGCACCCAATCTTCCCTCCCCTAAGAAAAAATAAAATGCTCTAATTGTCTTTATTACTTTCAGACATTGCCCACCAAACACAGATGTTCAACACTGAGCATTAAAGGAAGGGTAAAAGGTCACAGGGACCCAGATCACCTCACTCCTTCTTTGGATTATTTGGCCCCATTGTCTTGAATGGTCCTTATCTTTGAAGAAAAAAAGAATATTTAGACTGAACATAAAAATGAATACATCACTCAGTGGGTCTATTTTGTTGGAAAGGCTCTTACCTGTAGCCCCCTCTCCTGCCTCCCTAAAAATAACAAAAAGAAAGTATGTGAAACAACCTATAAAAAGCAGTAAGCCTTGCTTTTGCCTCAAATCTTGATAATTCCCTATCTTTAGGAATCCCTAGCCAAAAAAGTTCTATCTTGAAAGCAAGAGCCTTAAAACTGAATACATGAAAAAAAAAATTCCTTCTTAACATATGGGACTCTCATGGCAACGAAAATTCACACTGGTAAGCACTGCTTTGCTGTGGCTAGTTTTTATTCAGTGCAGATATTGGGGAATTCCCATATCATGATATCATGTGTATGTGTGAGTAAACAGCCCTAACTATAGTCCCCCAAAATGGTATCTCCTCTAGTCACTTGGCAAATCATTTATCAGGAAGGATAACATTTATACAAAATCCATCCTGGTCCAAGAGTGATGCTTTGCTCTCAAAAGTTAGAGCTGGCATTTTTTGCATGTGTTTGTTTTTTGTTTGTTTGATGAGGGTTAACTAATGAAGCACTGAGCTTTGGTCTGGTTTTTGTGTTTTGTTTTGTTTTGTTTTTGCATTGGCTGGGATTTTCCCACGCATTTTGTACTCCACCTACCTGTGCCTTTTCAAACCTACAATAAGTGGCCGACAGTTCAGAAGTAAAATCCGCTGCGGTATAGAACTGTCTAAAATCTTATTTCCTCAGAAATTCGTATTACAGCTCTCACTCTCCTTGCCCACAGTAACTGCCACCAGCCCTTCAGAGCAATGAGGTGCTTCAGAGCTGAGCTGCCGGGCCTCTGATTGGTCGCCTGGACTCCGGATTCCAGCGTTCCGAACCCTATGGTTCACATGCCGAGTGCTAGTACTAATGGGCTCAATCCCCCACCCCAGTCTATGTAGTAGACCCGTCAGATTCTGGGAGTTTCCATCCCGGAGAAGACTTGCATACCCAGTTCCAAGGAAGCTCCCCTTCCCACGTCTCTGTACCCACTGCTCAGGAGCCAGCTTCTTTTCTGCAGCCATCGGATAAATGTCTGTACAGCTCGGGACATCTGGCTGTTACAGGGGAAAACTCTGACCTTCCTTCCCCCTCCCAATTCTACGCATATATGTTGTGGCCATGCCCTCCTCCCAGTTAAGTAAATGGCTGGGTGAGCAAGTGTTGGCTAATGACATCTGACAGCCACATCCTTGAAACGCTTGCTAATATCTCTGTGAACAAGCACGTCCGGGACGTTAACTGGTCGAGTTACAGATGATTGCCAGAGCTACCCTCCATGCAGACTGGGCACGTCACGCTTTGTTAAGTCCATTGACCATTATGCTGATTTTTTAAAAATTTAAAGAGCATTTTTATGCAGAGGCCTCTCTCGGCAGCAGGTGTGACCCCTATTTGGGCCTGGACGCCTCTCGCCTGAGTCAGCTCCATAAGGCTGCAGCCATTCGGATAAAAGAGAAAAGCGACGTGCAGGGTGGCCAAAAACAAATGTTTCGAACAAGTGGGTGAAAAATCACGGCCTGACCTTGCTAGCTTGTGACCAGCGTGGAACGGGTTGAATTTGTGCAACAAACTGCAACTGCTCCTTCAATATGAGCATAAGCAGTTTACAAAAAAAAAAGAAAAAAATGCTTCCGACGCTGCTGCCGTTTGCAAACCTGGAACCTTGATCAGGAGGACGCGCACAAGAATCCCTCGCCAGCGGACCGCGCCCAGGGCGGTCGCGGTGGCGGGGGTTACGCTCTGGGGTGCTAGGGCGCGTGCGCGCGTGCGTGCGCGGGCATTCGCGCGTGCGCTTTGTTGACGCCCTGCTCGGCAACCCGTAGAGCGTGCCTAGACGCGAGCAGCGAGCGCCGAGTGCGTCGGCTCCCCCTAGGCTTACGCCCGCGTGGTGCGTGGGCCCGCGGAGTCGGTGCTCAGTCTGCATCTTTACGCTCATACGCAACGTCCAAATTGCTGTTGGCGGTTTTCTTCTGGAATCCCAGGGGATAGACAGTGGGAGTGCTGCAACATGTGACCTGTGGGAGGAGCATGGAGGGACCCAAGCCAGGAAAGTGGGCCCGGGAGACGTTTGACCGACCTCATCCTAAGGAAGCCCATAGGGTTATTTATGAGGCCTGATTTAAAGTAGTGGCTGCCAAGAAAGTGAAAAAGAAGCTCACCCCAAGCTATGAGAGGAGCTGCAGTCCCAAGAATGCTGTTTATGACGATATAAATCAACCTGGAGCTTGTGATGGAAAATATAGAGACTGCGAGTTTGGGACAGAAACAAGGAAACAAAGTCAAGAAGAAAAAAATGACTGTGCCCTCCCTTTTCTAGCCCACTTCGTCCACCCACGCGCAATTCCTCCTCCCCCTGGGAGGCCACGATTCCGGGGTTGGGGGGAGGGAGGGCGGTCAGGGAGCGCACAGCGTCGTGGGTCCCAATCCGTTCCAGTCTTCCCCAAGTTTACGCGATAATCGTTAGAGGACCAGGGAATACATGTAAATAAACAACTTGGAAGATTTATGGGAAGGAGTTCAATTTTATAGGACTGTATTTATAGAGCCAGCTCTGGTTCACTTATAAATAGATTAATGGGAAGCTAAAATTAATGGACTTGTGAGCTGCACGTTTAATTTCTGAGGCTTCAACATGACAGACAACCGCTCTCCGCCCTCGAAGTACAAGCGAGGAAGGCAGCTTGCGCTGGGGAGCCGTGAGCGCCCTCAGGAAGGGACAAGTCCCACCTGGCAGGCAACTCTCTGGTGGCTACTAGCTCTGGCGCCTGGTATCCCTGGGCAGGGACCCCTATGGAACAGGTATTTGCAAATTAAGAAAAAGAATGCAGCTTCATAAAAAAATAATGGGGTCTTCCTTCTAGCACTATGTTTAATCAAGCCCTTAACCACCTAATATGAGCCGGCTGGTAGTTCTGAGACACCATAAGCCGCACACCTGGGCTGGCGGTCTTCTGACAGGCAGGGAAGCAATGAGTGCTCCTCCAAGATCACCTAGGGTCCCTGGGCCGGTTAATGGCCTAGCGGTTCTAACTATTGCTCTTTCCTTACTCCCTCCACAGCCTCATAAGACAGTAACAAAGTGGCTAGGGAGCTGTGACAAGCAGCCCAAGGCTGTTTTGTTAGGCAAGGCTGTCTCCAGCTTTCAACCCCTTTTTTTCCCTCTTTCGGGTTCTTCCTTGCAGGTCTTTCCTCCAGTTCTTTTTTCACAGTTTGGGCTCCCAAAGACCTTTACTTGATAAAGGTGATTGTATCAGAATCTCTTCTTGCCAAATGGCAAGGAGGGGTGGGGTGGTCTGGAACTTACCTGTGGGATAACAGATTGCAGGTCAGCTTATCCAGGGCTGGTACTAACCTTCTGTAGGTAAATTTGCCATAGGATATGGAAAGTACCCACCACCCCCTTTGTATAATCCCAGTGGTAACCAACTCCACAGTCCGCAAAGCAAATGAAAGGGAAACTCAATATAACAATTGAACTCAAGACTAAGACATACATCTATTTTTTTCCTAGATAAATGGATTGAATGCCATCACAATTACACTTCCCTTGGTTTTCTTTGCTTTCTTCTATTTCCTTTTTTTTTTTTTTGCATTTCTTTGATTCTGTTGTTTATAGTTCTAGCCATGCTACTCCCCACTTTAATTAATAAGACAGGAAGAGGAAAATCTCACATAAAACACATTCCATTATCCCTTCTGCCTTTCCATATAGGTAAGTCGAGCTGAAAAAGAGTCACCTTAACAACAGAAAATTGGCATGAGAGGCATATTATTAATTAACTGAGCACCAACTATATATGTTAAGCACTCATATAGTTTAGTATCATCAAGACTTAACATTTCCAGTTCTCTTAAATGTATACACATGTTGCTGTCTCTGCTTTTTATAATTAAACTAGGCAATGCTGATGTAGGGAAGAACCTCAGGAGGTCCATATAAAGACCTTGAGGCCCCAAAAGAAGCAGTGACTCATCCCAACTGTATAACATCTTGTATGGTTTTGTTTTCCTGGCTTCAGGGAAGACACCCAAGCCTTGAGATAAAATACAGATTGAAATGATGTTTTGTCACTGCAGCCCATTAACCCAAGTGAGAAAAGCTCTGGCTTTTCTAGGCAGCCTCTGAACCTAAGATAAGAGCCAACCTCCTAAGACATCTATACTTCTTGCATCTTTTTGGACAGAGGAACTTTTCCTCGTTTGTTTTATGGAGGGCCTTGCTCTGCTGAGGAGGTCAGGGTCAGGTTCAATTCTGAAATGGACCAGTTAACTGCTCCAGACCCCACATCATGGGATGCAGGGGCCCACACCCAGCCCTGTAGACTTCTCTCCTGCATCATCTCCTTCTGAGAACACCACACCAGACTAGCAGTGGGAGGGGAGCTTCTTTTTTGATTTGTACTCAGAGTCCTTTAGTTACCTGGGAAGTAAATTTGACTCATTTTTTAAAGGGGAAAATAAGCCAGAAGATGCAGTTAACATGTGCTTTTATTGAAAATCTGGTGAGAACTAGGAGAGAAGAGTGTCAATTTGGAATTTAGAAAGTGGAAAACACCTCCTAGTGAAAACAAAAGTTCATTTTTCTGAGAAGCAAAATTTATTTCTGTTGTAACAAAAACAATGTGGATACTTTGGTGAGGGGGAAACAAAGAAAAAAAGCTTCTTGCTATACTTTTTTCTGTCTGTAGAATTAAACAATATCCATATTTAAGGAACTGAAGATGAAAACACAACAAAAACACAACAATCTTTTTATTTATGTAAATCAGGTCAACACTGGACAATAAACCAATTTCTACCCATTACCATGACAGCTTGTTTATAAAGAACAGAAAAATTCAGATAGGATTCTACCTAGGGTCAAGCGGTTTTTTTTTTTTTTAACCACCCATTCACAGAGGTATAGATTCACAGATAAATAATCCCAAACTACTTGCTCGCCATATTTACACATTCCCATTAAATTAAGCATAAATAAATATATACAAACTTAACATGAATACCCTCCAGAGCTCTTCTGGTGAAGAGTCAATAGATTGATATTTCTCGATTGTGTAGCAAAAACAATGTTAGTGAATTAAAAACCAACTCAAAAGAGGAGTCGATTTTGGCATTTAAAGAAGGATAGTGTTCCATTTTTTAAAAGAAGATAAAACGAATTTCGATTTTTTTTATGCCAATAATTTAACATACATCGGCAAAGGAGGGGAAATGCTGTTGGGCTCTTGAGGCAACATCAGATGGTTTAAGGTTATTATTCCCTTTCCACATAACGTATTACATGAACAGGATATCAGATGCGATGACAAATTCTCTATAAACACTCTAACTAGAAACGCATTGTACCAGAGGAACGGTATGTAGTAGATAAGTTTGGGAGTTTGGGGTTTTCCATTTGACCAAAGTTTCATAGGCTATGAAATAATTGCTTTAGAGAGAGTGGTTTTCTTGGCCAAAGAAAATAAAACAGCCAGGTCTTTGAAAGCTTCTTCGGTTCTTTATGTGAGGATGGAGAAAACTAAGGATGTGGAAGCCAGAAAGAGGGAAAGAAAATGCAAGATAATTGGGGACGGAGAGTAGGAGGAGAGAAAGTTTACCCTCCCAGTTTGGGGAAGATGTTAAAAATCCTTCTGATGATGGAATCCTCACCCAGAATAGCACATTTCTTGCTCCTCTGAGACCCACAATACATGTAGGAGGAGGCAAGTTTGGAAAGAGAATGATCTGGAGATCTTTAGAACCTTTAAAGGAACTGGCAAAGTGGAAAGTGTGAAGGCAGCACTGCCACATCCTGACTTCTCCTTTCTATATAGCTATTTTAGTTTGGAACTGAGCATTTAGGAGTGGGAGCGCGCCATGGATAAAATGTCTAGAGTGCATGGGGTTGGGGGAGAGCTGCAACTCACCTGTTTGGTTTGAAAACAAAGCTCAAAGGGGCTTGCCTTAAACGTTTCCCTTGACTTAAAAGGCAAACTCTTGTGTTAATCCTACTGTTTATTGATTTATAGGCCCAAGGAAACCAAATCTTTTAATAACTCAATTATCAGATAAACGTAGCGGGCCTGGCTAAAGGAGGGGGGCGGGGGGTCCTACATGAAAGGAGAGGTGGGAGCAGTGGGCACACTCCCCCCGCGATGGGAGGGGGTGGCGTGCAAAGGGTTCTGTGTGGCTGGGGCACCAGAGGAACGCACGAATGAGGGCGTAGGGCAACAGAGGGAGCCTGCCTGGCCAAGTAAGACGATTCCCATCCCATCTCCCCACTTTAGGAGCGTGAGGGTGGGTGAGTTTTTGTCCTGGCAGAGGTGAAGGAGGGGGGAAGCTTCCGATTCCTTTCTAGGCCACTCTCCCTTCCGGAGCAGGCGCCCGGGTGGCCGCTGACAGCGCTGGGACCCCTCCCCGCCTGCAACCCGCGGGGCGCCGCCCCATTACCTACTGGAGAATGGGGCTTTCTCGGTCGCCTTAGCCCTTAGGGTGAGACCGAGAGCCGGAAGGGCCCGCGCGGCCCGCGGCCCCTCCAGCGGCTGATTCTATGTCCTCAACACGACTGGGCGCGTGTGGCCCACACGCTCTCGGGACCTGCACAGTAAGAGCAAGGCGCGTCCATCGCGTCTCTCGCACGTCACACGCGTGGGGCGCGTTGCCCTGCAAGGAAAGGAGACGATGGTTTTCAGTGTGGTCTCTCCCGGCCTTGTGCAATCAGAATACATCTAATACAAGCGGCCAGGCCTTCGGACAAAGGCAAGGGCTTCTGAGCTGGGGAGAGATAGGGCCTACACTCTCCGTAACGTCTAGTTTCCGGCCTTTGTACTCCTCTCAGCAGGTCTAGGGCTGGGCCCGAAAGAGCCAGAGCCCCCCAAAGGAGCTGGGGGTAGCAGATGGGCTGCGATGTGAACTTAACTGTTGCTTTTCACTCCTGGTGACCTTAAACCAGCTGCCTAACGTCCCTCCTCCCCCGATAAAAATAGGCAAAGCTTTCTGCAGGTTCCTAAGACCCCAGCCCTATCCCCTCGCCCCAAGGCCAAGGAAGAAGGGGGCAAAACTGAAGAGTCTGAGGGATTTTAGTGGGTCCTAACTAAACCCTGGAGAACGACATCTGGAGTCTTTTCTTCAAGGGATGTTGCAAAAGTCCTGTCTACTTTGTTTAAATAGGTGCGTGTATCTACACTAAATTTAGAGACCTATCTCACCCACTCGCCTGCGCCCCCGGGATATTTCTCACTGCTTTTGGGAAGGGGCGGACATTGAGTTCCAGGTCTTATTTCATGATAATGCTAAGATAGAGCCCGAGAAAGAAGCTGGGCTGTCAGAGTGAGAAATATTAAATGCACGAAACTTTATCCACTGGGAATAATCCTAGTGTATCCAGACTGTAAAACTCAAAGCTGAAATACATCTCCTTTCACTTTGCATTATTTTAACATTATTACCAATACAAGTGCACGTCTGGGAGGGAAAAATGCCTCATTCGTAAAGCATCTTGTAAGAAAGCAATTGCAGAAACACGGGAGCTTGCGCCACCCCCCTCCCAACGTCCACTCGCAAAGCTGCTTCTTTCCCGGTTAAAACAGCAATCGCCAAAGAACCCAGGGACATCATATCCATTTTAAATGCAGGGCAATACTGCTAGAATATAGGGCTCCAAGAACCCTTACTCTTTTCCCTTAAAATTCATTTTGCAGCCCCCCACCCCCACCGCAACTCCGATGTTGAGGTATGTTAGCCCGTAGATTCAAAGAGGCTTCTAACATATTGGCCACTTTCTAAATTATTCCCTTTGAGCTTCTTTAAAGAAGTGCACCTGCAGAATTCTGACACACAGGCTTTGATTTAAAAGGGATCGGATTTTTTTTTTTTTTCTCTGTACCTTATAGATTGTGTAGGAAGCCCAAGTCCTCTTTGAAGAAGCTCATAAACCATGCGGGCAAAGCTTTGGAAAACAGAAGAGAATGAAATGGTACATACCCCTCCGAAGGAATTACATACTAATCAACGTATTCATATTGTTTTTGTTTTTTTACTATAGTTCTTAAAATTGGTAGATGACACAAATATTATAACAAATGCAAGATTTTCTGTACGCTGATGCTGGCAAGGCTGGGAACTAGTAACATTTCTGAAAGGAGCTGATGATGAGTCTGAA
The DNA here is from genome assembly GCF_000956105.1 of Propithecus coquereli. Taxonomy (NCBI): domain Eukaryota; kingdom Metazoa; phylum Chordata; class Mammalia; order Primates; family Indriidae; genus Propithecus; species Propithecus coquereli. Next base: position 3,712,838 of record NW_012148507.1, read on the forward strand.
TTCAACTTATTGGTCCGGATTTTGCTCAGCCTCGGGAGCCTGCTCTGCCGGCCGGCACCAAAAGCTGCAGCCTCCACCTGCATCCCCGCAGGCCTCCCGCCCCGCCCGCCCTCGCCCTCCCTAAGTATGCAAACGACCGAGGAGCTGGGCCCCGGTGAGTTAAGACGCAGGGCGGGGCGGGGTACCGAGGGGACTGAAAGAACGCAAAAGGGCTAACCGCACTCATTTTCATCCCAGAAGATTCCCGTAACAGTGTGAGGAAGGTAGGGCAACGTAGAAAAGGGTGGCTGGGAGAGGGAGGGGTGAGGTGAAGTGGAGGAATGGGACTGTGAGACAGTTTCCTAAAAAAATATTTAAAATTAAAAAGTTCGTGCATCTCAGTCAACCAGCTCTCAAAGCACTGACACCAACGTTTCTCCGATTTTCTTCCAATAAGTTAGCGTTTTCTCCCGTTTAGTCTTATGTTTATTTTCCAAAGGGGGAGGGGAAATCATAGTTTTCTTTTATTATCAGTATTACTAAGCTCGCAAGAACCGAAGTGGGAAATCCGGACGGTTGTCTCCAAGTGTATCTTGAAATAGACACTGAGAACCGATATTGTTGCTCCGTTGTACGCCTCAGTTTTTTTTTTTTAAGTTATTTAGCTCTTTTTTTTTTAAATTTTGATTGTATGTGTATTCTACCTAATATAATTCTTCCAAAGCCAATCCAATATTTTAAAGCTAAAATTAAATTTTTGTCTGTTTTTCCTTTTGTATTTAAAACATTTTTCCTTCTTTTTTTTTAATTTTTTTTTTTTTTTTTCATTTCCTGTGTTTCTCCTCCTTGTCGCCAGTTTTACTACCTGGGCCTTCCCCAGACGTGTGCCTGTTAGTGGTGGTGTTGTTCAAGAACATCTTGTCCATGCCTTTGAGCGCCTCGGTGAGATAGTTCTGCAGGGCCGTGAGCGCGGCGCAAATGGCCGGGGCGCCGAAGCCGTGTGTGATGAGGCTGAAGTGCGTGAGGCAGCTCTGTATCCCCGGCTCCAGGATGGGGCTGGGTCGGCTGTTCCCGATCGGTGTCCGGTCCTGCGCCAGCAGATCTGTAAATTCTTTACAAAGTTGCCTGAAAGGGTGGGGGAGGAACAGAAAAGCACCCTCAGTGTCGTCGTCATTGGCATTAGAAAGGAGACGTTCACACAAGCCCAGAGGCGCCCGGTCACCGAAGAGCGAGGCTAATGTGGGCGATTCCGCTCTGTTTCCTTTCCCAGCGCTCTCCCTTTTCGAGCAGCTGGGACTGGAAGGAAAGCGGGGGTGGGGAGATAATCCACCCCTTCCACCCCAAAGCCTTGTCTTTTTTCCCCTTTCAATCTTTATCCCTTCATTCCAAGAGCGCATGGACTCCGTTTTGGGAAATTCGCTAGGCTTTAGCGTTTGATTTTAAATATGCAATAATTTTGAGCTCTTACCTGGCATTTCTTTTGAGCTATTTCCCCTTCCTCTCTTCTGCCTCTCCAACCTCTTGGTGATCAGGCACAAAAAAGCCCTGAAAGATTTAGGCCCCTTGGCCACAAGCCTCTCCCTGGCACGAAGCAGATTGCTGGAGCCTTCTATGGCCCAGGGCAAGAAACTGTTTATTCTAGGAGAGAATGCTGATTCCATTCAAAGCAAAAACCTGTTTACCTGCAGTATTTGGTGAGGGAGATATTTTCTTCCTTTTCCACTCCCCTTTCTTTCTTGTGAGTGTAGGCTACTGAAAATCTTTGTATAACAGGATTGTTGTCAATATAAAGGGATTCCCACACAGTTTAAATAAAACCTAAAGGTAGACTGTTAAAACACTAGGGAGGATAGATTTTTATTTGTTGAAGGTTTTTATTTCCTCAAGGCACCTACAATTTAGAGGAATCTCCCAGCCCTAGAAATCCTGCGTGTCTAACTATGGATTGAGCTTATTTGAGAAATTTTTAATATAGGAGCTGCATGGGAGGGTTTTAGCCCTGAAGGTCAAATGGCTTGGCTGTGCTGGCAGGCAGAGGCACAGCATCCCAAAGGCCACAGCCTCTCACAGATTGGCAGATTTCTCCTGTCTGCCTCCCTCCACCCAGCCTGCGGGTTTGTGGGGTTTCGAGAAAAGCAAACCCACAGCACTCCAGTCCCAGATCCCCAATAGGATGGCTTAGCTGACAGACACTTGGCAACACCTGGCCTGGCCAACAGGTAAACGGGGCAGGTGACTGGATTCAAAGGACCCCTGGGGCATCCTTTCCCAGGGTGTTGCCACTTTGGGGTAGCGGCTAAAACCAGACAGGAAATACTACCCACTCAGCAGCAGCTGAAAGATTGTTAGTTTTAAAGCTGGGTAAGGGGCACTAGTAAGCTCCCTCTTTCCACCCCTCTGGTTTCTCCATATGAAATACACACATACATCCTCACAACCAGGAAGAAATAGGTAATGGTTCTGACCAAAAGAGGGCAGTTCTTAAGCTCTTAAGAGGTGCCTCAGAATCCCCAGTGGGGCTCAAATATACTCTCTTAGGCTGCCACCTCCAGTGATTCCAGTTCAGAAGATTTTGGGATAAATCGGTACTGATTCTGATACTCACCCCGGGTTAAGAAGTCCTGGCCCTAAGAGAAGCGAAGCATTGTGGCTTGGTAGTTACAAGCATCCCTTAAGGAAATGACAGAGTTGTTTGTGGAATCCTGTTATCTGATTTCTACAGCTTGGTTTTATTTTTTTCCCTAAAGTAGCCATCCTCTTTTATAAAGCACAAGTCCTCCTCCACCAGACACCAGGGCACAATGATCTATTATATTGCTAGTTGGTACAGCAGATGAAAACCTTCTAAAAAGAGAGTGGGTGCCAGGTTTTGATCATTGGGAGAGATGGTTAAAGTCTTTCCTTAAGTTTGTACTCATTACCAAAGTGCCAAAAAGGAAATTCTGAACTGGGGAGAACAAATGCTTAGCGTCAAACATTTTAAATCTTCAAAGCCCAAACCAGGGTCTGTAAGCAATTAAAGTTCTGGGACATTAATATTTTTTGACCCTGCGGAAAGGGGCAATCAAATTCCAATCACGTCTCAAAAACATCTGGACAAATTTGAGCAAATGATTTTTCAGCCTTCCATATATTTCTTTAAATTACGCTGTCAACGGGACAAACCGCGTCCTCCAGCACTAAATAAATGAGCGCCGCTGTTTGGGCCGCGCCTGTGACAGAAACGTGCGGGCGCACGCAGCGCCGCCCACTGCAGGCCTGAGCCGGCCATAAAACACCAACAATATGACACCGAAGCCAAAGACAGGAGTAAATCAAATAAATAGAAAACCCACTGTAAAAGTTCAAATGAGCTCTAGACCTAAATTTAGCCAGAGATTTACTATTTTCCCCTCTGGAGTTGTAGTAAATTTTACAAGTCTGTGGAAGATGACAAACAGCAACGTTGGAAACGGAGTAATTAGAGCTGTGGGTAGAGATGGGTACACGTGGGTGACATATAGACATCCTGAGCTAGCACACATGGCTGTGTGGCTGTGACAGGGAGCTAGATGTGCAAACCCAATAGAAATATGCACCGGAACAAGGACCCACCCCGAAAAGGTTTGCTCACATCCCCAAGGTTGCAGAAGAGAACTGTAAAACGCCTGGATTCGGATTAACAAAACCCTTCTCCCCTGACTTGGAAAAAAAGGAAGAGAAATGAGGCAAACCCATAGCCCATCAACTCAGCCCACCTCGGGGAGCTGGGATGGCTCCCTAACCAATTTGCTGCAGGCTGCAAATGCTACTTGTAGACAACCCGCTGAGCTCCCTTTCTACTCCTCCCCTCAGCCTCCTCCCAAGCAGGGTGGCCCAGCAGGGTGGGAGCTGGGGAAGAGGGGGGAGAGCCTAGGACACTCACTTGGTGGCCAGTAGCATATTCTTTCGGGAGTGCAGGTCACTCGGGTCTGTGTGCTGCCGGTTCAAATACTCAGAAACAGCCTTGGCGGGAAACTCTGTTTCACAAATGTACCCAAAATCCCGAGCTAAGTGAACAGCTTCTCCTGAAAAGACAGCAGTGGAAATAATAATCAGCACCCAGTCCCTAAACATCCCAGGGCAGGAGCTGCTCCCTGGTCAACTCTTAGTATTTCCAGAGGAGGCCAGCTGTTGGAGCCAAAAGCAAAGGTGAGATAGATGCCCAAAGTAAAAATGATTCTCAAGCTATAATGAAAGCTGATGGGACCAACTTTTTGCCTACCTCTCTTACTAGCCTCTGCCTGAGCCAAGTCCTAGCTAGACATCTCCTGAATAGCTCTGGGATCTCCCATACCCCACTCACTTTGTTTTAAAGGAAAGGTGGGCCAATATATTCATGAGCCACCTTACAATTCAACCTAGACATTTGGCTGGATATTCAAGCCAGATTCCCCCCTTCTTTTTAAAGCATCTGTTACACCTGCTTCAAATAAAATTTAAAAATCATCACCATCTTCCTTTAACTGTTCCAGGGAAAAATCTTATTAATAACAAATATATATATAAACAAATCCATGTGTGTATATGCCCACATACATTAAAGAATATATGCAAAGAGTATTTTTATCCAGCAATGAAATAATTATCCTCCTTGTCATTTTTTTCTGCTAGTCAGGTTTCAGGTTTCTTCCTTTCAGAGGTTCCTGTCATCATCCTCCTACTTAAGGATTTTTCACTGCACAAAGATGACAAGGCAGCTATAGAAAACTGGGGTATCTAAGATATTCCTTAGCTTATGTGGAAGCCCCTTTCAAATAAAGCATTATTACCCTTTAAAGCACAGCCTTAGGTGTTCAAGGGGAAGATCCCAAACATGAAAAAGATAATATGTTGAATTATCCCATAGCTACATTATTTTTAAGGAGCATGACTTACTTTTAATCATCATTATCATAATAACAACAAAAGACTTCAGGCATAGTGCTTACAAGGATTCATAAAACCAAAAAGTGCCAACCAAATATTAGAATTTCACTGGGTTTTCTAATTTCCTCCCTTCTCTACCAAAATCCTTATCTTGGGCTGAGATTACCTTGACTGCTTTTCAAAACAAGGATTGTGATATTAGCAATTCCCTGAAGGGCAAAATGTGAAACCCCCAGGCTGAGAGTCAACCCCTAATAAATGTGGTCTGGAAATTCAGTAACTGTTGCCTCTAGAGGGTGTTTGGACCAAGCAACTTTGCTTTAAAGATGGAAAAGTACAAGGCCTATAACTGTGATGACTTATGGTTGCTGTTCAAATAGTCTAAGATTCCCTCCTCTAAAAACCCACAACATCACATCCACAAAAATGGAAGAAAAAAACAAGACCTATAAGCTAGACTCTAGAGAAAACTACATCTTCCTCCATTAAGACCATCTGGCTATATTTCCTATCCCTTCCCACAAATTCAACTGCAGATGCTCTTGTTCTAGACTGTGTAGATGATCTTGTTTATTATGTACCATACATATCATCCTCAAAGCCAAACTGACGAGTAAATTGGAAGGTGCTTATTACAATTACAGCTCTTTAATTCACAACTGGTGAATCTATGAAGATTATACCTGACTCTCCTACATGTTTTCTCACCCCTTCTCGCCAATTTTCTTCTAGGCATCATTGGCCTCATTAAGCTATCAATATTTCAATAACAATAACTCCCAGGTAATCCGTAGGAGATTGGGCCCTGGGAGTGACAAGAGTTTTAAAATAACCATTAGAGGTCATGGATGCAATGTATTTTTTAATACTGACAATTCAGAGGCAAAATCTGGGAAGGAGAGTGGTATAGAATAGATTATTGCTTACAGAGTTATTCTTTCAAGAGTTCATGCAGAGGGTGTCCCCCACCTGGCAGAATAGACAACCTCTGCTTTGGCTAGGGGGCTGGACCTAAGCCCTCTTCAGGGCACAGGGACTCACACACTTCTCTTGGCCTCTCTACAACTGCTGGCTCCCTCTAAGTAAAAAGACCTTTGAACCTCTCTCAAGCAGCCGCTTGACATCCAACTCATAAGGGCACAACAATCACAATGATTTCCAGTTAATCATGAAACACGTAAAATGTCAGCCTCCAGCCGACAGTTAAGCTCAGCCACTTCGTGAAATGGCCACACATCTTGCTTACCTTCCACCAGGGAGGTGAGTAACGTGACATTTGCTGCTTTGCGCCTGCCCGCGGGTAAATTCAAACCAATTTTTTCTAGCCTTTCTCGCAAAGATCTCCCCCCATTTTTCGATTTGGCTCTGAAATTGCAAGAATTAACATTCTGATTAACCTCGGAGTGTTCCTGAAACAAAGTTTAGACTTAGCAATCTAAAGCCCAGTGGAGCTTGAAGAGGTTTTAACTTGAGGTTAGCACATTTTTTCCCCTTCCTTTTGGTTATTTGCTGATAGTATGCTGAGGTTTGCTTAATTTCTGCAATACAGAGAATTTTTTAAAAATTGGGTTTCTTTTTTTTTATCTCGTGAGAAAAAAAAAAATGATACCAGATGGGAATACTTAGGATGTAGGTTGTGGGTCCAGAGAAGGTAGAAGACGCACATGTGCTTACACACACGTTCCCTCCTTGTCGTGGAGCCCGTGAGGTGAGCAGAAACTGAACAAGCACAACCGTGTTGAAAAGAAGAAAAGAGCCAGGTGGCTTGGAGAGGAGAAGGCACTTGTGGAAACAGGTGGGCTTTTCGAGGAAGGGGTCAAAAATTGCTGTGTAAGGGGATTGTGTTAAAAAGGGAGGAGGGAAGACTGAAATATGAAACTAGTAATAATGATCATAACAACAGTAAAACTCACACTTTAGGGAATTTAGTTATGTGATAAGCACTTTATATTGATTATCTCACTTCATCTCATAGCAAGTTTTACACACACATGCTCAGTGCTCAAGGGGTAACTGAAGACTTCCTCACTCTGAGGCTCAAAGGACTCACTTGAAAATTGAATCAAAGTAGGGCACAGCGAGAGGATTCAAAACCAGAAAGTTCCCTGGCCACACCCTTAATTTCTCCCAAGGCTCTTCCTGTATGTGCTAAGGTCTGGGCAAAAAGACAAGAAAAACTCCAGCTACTGTAACTTCTCTTGCTGTACTACTTATATAGCCACTTTTAGGAAAGAAGAGGAACGTCACCCTCCAAAATGGGTAAACTTGAAAAGTTTCATCTCATACAAAGTCACCTTCCTATCAGGACACTGCCAAAGGATTCGGGTGTTTTAGGGAAATTTTTACATCTTAAGAAAAAAGCCACCTCCTCCCCCATTTCCATGAGGAGGAGTCAGTCTATGGGTTGGAATACTGGGAAGCACCTGAATGGCCCCAAGGAATAACTGTTAATACTTCTAAATTGGTATTATTGTTATTATTGCTGGTGGTGTTATTTAAGGAAGGAGGTCACAAATCTAGAAAAGAGTTTTTCAAACTGTGGGGCACAATGCATTAGGGGGTGAAAAACCAGCTTAGCCAGTGGCCAAATGTATTTTAAAACATAAAATAGAGAAAAAAATATCAGAGGAAATGGAAGGTATGAAGGGAGTTGCTTCATGAAACTTGTGTTTTAGATGTGTATGTGTATGTGTGTGTGTGTGTGTGTGCGCGCGCCCGCATGTGCAGGTTCTGGGTCGTACTCTTGGACTAGAAAATGCCCTTGAGTTGTTTTGGGATTAGGAAGGAAAAAGGTGCCAGAAGCAGGGCCGAGAAAGCGAATGGTTCCCACGACCGCAAAATCGGCGGGAGAGCGCCGCTGCGCCTGCGCGGTGCGGGCCCTCTAGCCGCTGGTCCAAGGGCGGCGGCGTTTGCGCGCGGGCCCCGAGCACGTGGCGGCCGCGGATCTCCGCGCACGCAGCTCCGGAGCTACGCTTAGGCCGTCCGGTTGCTAGGCAACCGCATCGGACTTCCAGTCGCGTTCCGCGCCAGCCTTCTCCCCGCTCCCCCTCTGCCCCAGTAAAAACTGGTTTCGGGGGCTTTACCTTCTAAGGACGCCGCCGAGGAGGGACGCATTGAGGCATTCAGGGGGCGAGAGCCGTCTCTGAACTTCTCCCACAGTCACTTTGTACTTTGAAGTTGAACTGAGCAGAGACAAACGGCCGGGGACCGAGCAAAACACTTCGCCGGTGTTGACGGACATGCCTCCTAGGAAGCCATCTTTATTCATCATTAGAGAAGTCACAGATTTGGGAGGAACCGGAACTAGAAAGAGAGAAAAAACTGCCATAAAGGTGACTGGGTTTCGATCCTGGTGACCGGCTGAGAGAATGTGTCATTGCGTGAGGCCACAGGACAAATGCCAAGTGGAAAGCTGGAGGAGGAACTGTTTGTTCCAGTGGAGCTGCTGTGCATTCAGAGCGCTGTGAACAGATGGAAAAGCCGTCACTACTCTGGAAACTTACTCCATGTATGTATACACATGAGTGTCGCTTGCCAGAGCCCCGTTCGCTACATAAATCAAGAAGACATACAACCCAGAGCTTGGATTGTGCTGTGAACCCAGACAAATCCTAGCCCATCAAGTGCTAGCTCTGTGACTTCAGACACCTCACTAAACCTCTCTGAACCTGTTTCCTCAGAAAAATAGTAATACCAATTAGAACCCCTCCCTTCTCTCCTTTTGGACCCAAATGTATGGTCATCGCCAGAGAAGATAGGAAGATCAGCCCCCATCAGATGCTGTGCCTAAGAACAGACACGTTATATCATCAAGATGGGGAGTTGGGCCAGAAGAGCCATTTCAAGAGCTGCTGCTCATGTCTTTAAAATGGGCCCCATTCTTTCCTATATAATAACAACAGATTCATTTAGAAACGAACCCAAATGCACATCCCCAGTGAAAGCAATTCTGCAGTGACATGAATTTTGTTTACAAATTAAAGCACCGGCTGGTGATTGTTTGGAGCAGTTATGATTTACAACAGGTGCCCTGATCAATCAACCAATCACTCTAATTCATGTGAGCAGCGGTCTTGCCTTGCCCCAGTTGTTTCATTTCACCAAGTAATTGATAACAAACCGCACTCAAGGTATGTTTTATGCAGAAGTTAATAAGAGCTGACAGCTGGTTGCCACTGCTACCCTGACGCATTCAGCCTCTCAAGCCTATATTTCTGTTTAATTGTGTTTCAGTGTCATCTGCACATCAGAAAGAGGCTGGGCTCAGTGGAACCAGAAAGAGGGGAACGAGGAGCATTCAACCTCCCATTTACCTCACAATCTTGCCCCTTGGATTTCTACACTGCTCAAGCCCATTTTCTTGTAGCAGGCTCTAGAGGTGACACCTGGATAGGTGACTTCATCTCCTGACTTGTCCTATACCTTTGCTTCTTCCATTAGGATATGAAGCCCCCAAATATTCACAGTATTTTGGATCACCAGTCCAGGGAATTTATCGAAATATACATCTGATGTGAAAAAATAGGTTTCCACCCCTATCTATTTGATAGACTCTATCTCACTCTATAATTTTAATAGGGGAAATATATACTCTTTCTACTGTATGGGGCCTAGAACCCTATGCGTCAAACAAAATGCATAACTTCCCTTGTATGGGACAGACTGACCAACACTCAGTATTCCTATAAGAGTTTATTCTCTCTGCCACAGATTCCAGGATGCAAACTTCTATGACAGTTTACAGACTCCTAAAAGCCAGGTAGGTCCCAAATCTTTTATTTACTATGAATTGCATTTGGCCCCTTATAAACATCTTGTGGAAAAGAGCTTTCCTAGGGGACTGGATGGGGGAACTAAAGCACTTCCTTTTGCTACTTCTTGGTAGGCATTTTAGGATCTCTAGATCTGTCCACAGAGCCTAAGACCTTGTCCCAGGTGGATGAATGATGTTAGGTAACAGGGTGGATCTTCTGCACTGTCGTGGGGTTGGGGCGTTATAGAGAGAGGAGCTTCTTCTTTCTGGTTCCCCTCATATTCTCATCAGGGAATCTGCTTCCCATTTGAAAGTAAACCAATGAAAAGTTGAAGTGTGACTATTAATCAGATTTGAGTAAGATCTCCTGATTGGGGTGAGAACACTCTTCCATTTAATTTCTTATGCAGTATCCCCATCTATTTTAACCTATCTTATTCTTCACAACAGTCCTGATTTCCATATTTCAGACTCACATCGAAGGCACTATAAATGAATAATTTATGATCATGGGAATTGGCATTAGAAAAACTTGGAAAAACTTCTTCCCAAAATATAGATGGCTCTTTGTAGTTTTAACATGATGTGAACTATAGAAATAAATTATATAAAAATCTCACCTTTGATATTCAGCAACATTTTTATCTTTAAATACTATTTAGAAAGAATATTTTAACCACCACCACCACAAACCCTAATAAGCTGAGAGTAATAAGTTCAGTTCCTGCTTACTACAATGGATAACTGAATATCTCCTGAGGATTGGAATTTTACCTGCTTCTCCCAGTCCCAGATGCCAAATCTCTTGAAAAGCCAGGCCTTTAGAGATATTTTATAACCTGCCCTCTAATTTCACTATTGTTAATTGCCTGATTTGCCAGACAAGAGCTATTTCCTTTGGGGAATGTATCCCTCCCATGAGCTGTACCTTTCTGCATATACATTATCATCCAAACAACCCCATTCTAGTTAGCTTTCCTCAGCACACTGCTGTGGGGTGAGGTTGTTTGTTTTGTTTTTTCCAAAAACACAGACAATGTGAGCAGAAGTGCTTCAGATTATACTTCCATTTTCTAATTTATGTATCACAATTGTGTTTCCACCCTCTAGTCTCTTATTCTCAGGTTCTAAATTTCTCTCCTACCCCAGCTTTGTATTGGTCCCCTAGAGTAGACCCTGCACATTTCTTGTCCCAACTTTCCTTTAGGTCCATAGCTCTGTTATCATCTACCTTCCCCTTCACTCTCACACCTGCTTAGCTCAGCTGATTAACCCCATATTTTATTCCCTTTGTCTTTTCTCTTCTGCTTTCCTCCAGCTTATCAATAAACCCAGAGAGCAACAGGGCCCGGTTGATTTGTTAGTAATTATGAGCACACTGTTCCTGCTCATGGAACCCAGAGATGACTGAGATAGGTTTAAAGCAACAGCAGGAAATAGTAAGGAAATGGGGCATAGCAAAACTCAGCATGAAGCTTTCACTTCTTTACATGTTTACAATTTTCTGTGCATACATTAAGAGTGGGTTTTTTTCCTCTTCAGTTTTCAGTTGGGTGGCATGACCAACTTCTGGATGAAACACCCACAAACCTCTTTCTCTTCCCTTTTTCCGTGCATTATGTTTGGGAGAAGGAAAAAAAGGTCTAAAAACAGATCAATATTTCATTACAGTGACTGGAGTTTTATTTAAGAGAGAAGAAGGAAAAATGATTAGAAAAAAATATTCATTTGTGGACTATACCGAGCTAAAGGGTTAACAGGCTAGTGCTTAATCTCTACTTTTTAAAACTTAAGTGTGAAATTGTAGTTTTGAGATCTTCGTGTTTGACTGGATCTGCTGGTAAGGAGATGGGAAGAAATGAACTTATCTTACAGATTCAAGGGACAAATCCCTCCGAAAGTCACTCGCTATGTAACCTACCCTGAGAAACACCAAGAGGTTTAGCATTGATTTAGAGTGGTCCCTAAAAGAGAAATAGTTACGCCTCACCAGCAGAGTACCATTTCTTCAGATTTGCATAATTTCTCATCTACCTGAGGGTTAAATTTTATTCCAAAAGTATAGCACGGGTATTAAGTGTGAGCACTGAAATTGTGGGGAAAAAAATTAAAGGATTCCCACAAAGAAAACTAGGATATAAAAAACTACAAACATCCAGTATTGGCATCCTTTAGGGACAGAGTCTAAGAGGCTGGAAACTGAGTTGGGTCTTACCACTTACTTGGTGTGTGAGACCTTGAGAAAGTTACTTATCTTCTCTCTGTCTCAGTTTCTACACTTAGGGCATTGAAGAAGACTGTTTAACCTTTCCTCCTTTGAAACTCTGTAAACTCTGATCACTCCTGGGATGGCTGGAATGTATCTCAGGGTCTCTAATTGACAAATAGCTATTGGTATCCAAATCAGCTCTGGAAACGCAAACCTTTTCCTTTGAGAGGAAACTCATACCTGCCAGAGGCTCTGACAGACTCTCAGTGCTTTTTACCTTGTAGGTCAGAGGAAGGATCCTGACAGAACCCATTGTAATTGAAATTTGGCAATTTCTTTATTTCCCCTGAAAGAAAATCCACACCAATCAAAGCGTTTATGTGGGGAAGGGACCAGAACTAACGGGAAATAAAGTGGGAGAGAACAGAGGTTGAACTGAAACTAACCAAATAGGATATCCTTGAGACCAGTGAAAATGCCCCACAGTCATAACGTTTGAACCTTGGACTCCAGCCACACTAGCCTTTCCAAGAAATCCTAGCGTATTTTCTTGTCTAAGGTGTTAAACAGATTGAATAGTGTCCTCTAATTGCACCAAAAACTTAGCCTAGGTGAACCTTTTTTTAGTTAGGCAATATGATGGTGGCAGTGATCATTTATATTAGCTGGGCACATCGTCTCCCCCACCTCCACACCCCACCCAAATTCCTAATCTTAATGGAACTGAGAGTTAAGAATGATTTTTTAATGTCTCGTTGGATTTTTAGACTGTTAATGTACCGAATCCTTCTCATTATTACTTTATTGATTGCTCATTGACCAGCCCCCTTCAAATCGTATTAACCACCCTCTGCCGGTTTAGATTAGGAGAGTTTAAAAAGCACCTTTCATTACTCCTCCCTCCCCCCCACTCCTGCCATGGAGTTGAGACTAGGCAGCTTAATGGGAGCTCTAATGGGGCAGCTAAGAGGAGAGGGGCCACGGTCCCTGCCGATTGCATTAATAGCTCAAAGGGGGCCAATACAGAAAATTAGCCGTAAACGAGCTCTGGAGATCTTCAAATGAAAGAGCCATTTATCACGCTGGCTACCTTCACTCCACTCGTTTGCTCTCTCTACTGGGAACAACTCATTTCCTCTTAACTAAATTACTTCAGAAATGTCAGCTAAGCCTAGATAGCAAACATAACAAGAGAGGGAGCCCATAATCTATGGGGTGATATCAACACAGGTGAAAAATTAGGCTGGTTAAGTTTTAGGAGGGGGGCCTTGCCAGAATTGGAGAGAGAGACATAGAGATACAGACATATATTATTCATGTCCAAGTCTTCTGGCTTCCTAAACACAGGAGCAGAGACCCCCAAACCCAGACCAGTTGCCAGACTTTTATTAACAAGTAAGCAACCACTTATTTCTATTTTGCCTATGGCTCTCTAAAGATAAAAACATGATATTATGATCTTTTCTTCGTGTAATAAAGCAAATATCTCAAATATTAAATAATGGAGTTGTCCTAAATTTCATATTCATACCATGCCCCCTGAATCAATTAAAGTGAGTCACATGCTACTTAGATGTTTTAAGCTGTACATTTTTTTAAAAAGCTTTTGGGGACATAAAATGTACTCCAATGTTTCCAAAAACAGAACTAGCTACTTTAGTCACTATTCCCCTTTTCTTATTCCTGGAGATAAATGTATATATAAATATTTACATTTCACTGACAAACATATACAAGGTGTGAAACCAAAGCATCCCACATCTAAGAATATTTTCAGCTCCATTTTGCTAGGCAAGCTAAGTTCCAAATATTTTTATTGGCCTGACTATTAATAACATTTCTGATTGGTCATCTGTTGGGCATGTTCCACTGCCAGCCCAAATGATGTTGCTAGGATACGGAACTCTTAGCTAAGTGGTTCTAGCTTTCCATGAAAAGGGATTGGGAACTAAAACAAAAAAAAAAAAACCAATGGAGAAGCTCCTCCCCCACCCCACTCCAATCAACCAGCAATTAACCAAAAGAGAAGACCCAAGAGAAAATGGTGAAAGTGAGCTGTCAGTCAGCAAGTGGCAAGTCTAAGCAAGGAGCCTGGGTATCCTAGCAAATCCAAAAGCTGGCATTCAAAACCGAAACGATATTATCTAAAGAAGAGAAGGAGAGATGTTTGGAGCAACACTTAAATAGTTTTGCCCCAAACCTTACTATTCTTCAGAATATTCATTTCAAAGCCAAAGGGCACCATTTCAAGTACTGCTTCCCCCACCCACTTCTCAAAGCTACTCTTCCTGCCTTTGTAAAAGAAGAAAATTTAGAATACCTCACCCTGTTTGGAATGCTTATTCCACAACCCTCCTACTATCCCAGTTTGACTCTGGATGGATTCTTCCCAAAGCATCTTTTCTTTTAATTGTTTCTGTGAATGTCAAGTGGCTCAAGTGAATCATAAATGACTGAAGCTGGGGATTGTTGACACCAAACATAAGGACAGGCTTTCTCCAGCATCAGTAAGAAAGGGATACAGTAGTTAAAATTGTATCTTCAAATACCAGGTCCTGTGATAATTAAAGATTGCACTGTTTACACATTTAAGCTCCTAAATTTGTGGCATGTGAGTGACATTCGGGCCTTTCAGCAGCCACACTAATCTCCAGGCATTCTCTCAGTGACTGTCAGAGAAGAGGAGAAAAAATTAAGCAGCTGCAATACGCCCGAAATGAGTTATTGTAATTACATTTAATTAGTTTAATTAGTTAATTATTTTGCTTACAGCTGTACAAGAGACTGCAAACATTTGTTAATATCACATGCCCTTTAACAGTATGGGGTGATTCCACAGTCACACTAAATCATGAATGCATATGTAGGAAGATTTAGAAATGTGCATAGACTGTCTCAGCTTCTCAGGATGCGCATATTTAGCAACACATTTGGCACAATTAAAAAAAATAATAAAAGAAACAACTCATAAAACACAGAGAACTGGGAACGAAATTACCACCAAAAAATCAAATACAAAAACAAGGGAAAAAGGAGCTGTCTCAATGACATAGGGTTTAGCTCAGCAAACTCCAGTTATCAATGAAATAATTATAGCCCAGTTTTGAAGCCAGTGTTTACCACCCAGTTCCACACATGATGATAGCTCCATTATTCAAGATGTGTCTAGAATGGCTACCAAATGTATCATGAGAAAAATGACAATAGTCTCTGTCCCTCTATTTCTCTCATCCGAGTTTCTGTCTGTGATTTTCTCTTCCCCTTGCCCCATTTCCTTCTTCTGGACATGCCCTTTCACCTAGGCTGACAGCCATTGTCGTATGATTGTGAACAAACATTTGTGTCTTATAAAATAATGAATTCCCCCAAAGTGAAAACTCATCATAAGGACATTAACGTACAGGAAAACTTTGCTTAGTTTTGGGGGGAATAAGGCATACCTTTTTTAATGACAGACTGGTCCAATAAATTCATGCCGCTGTTATTGGCATCTTCAACTGACTGTGAATATAAAAACATCACTATTCAAATTGACTGGATATTAAAGAATTGCACACATAAATCATGTCATTCCAAACTGGAGTTTCTGTTATTTCCATTTATATTAATTCACAAAGGGAGGTTTTATTATTATCATTATTACCTCCAAATCGACATAGAAATGAAATTCACCCAAATTATAAATTCTTCCAATGGAAGAAGAGGAAAAGAAACTGTGAGAGACATCTAGGATGCAATATTGGTTTAGTTATTATACAAAACACAGATATTACATAGACAGATAAACCTTTATATTATTTGCTCTTATGAATTGTGAAAATTTGGCAACAGGCGAAAGATTTTCACCAATATTAGTAAGAGCAATTTCTGCTTTCCATTCTATCCCAGTGCATCTTAACCCCAGAGCCATTTTACAAATACATAATAGTTTACATTATGGGATTTTAATTAAAGTCTGAGCAATTTCGAATGGAATGCAAACAGCAACACATAGGAACATGTTTGCAAGCCTCCAGGACCGCACACCCACTGCAGCCCATACACGTCCCTGTGAGCTCTGAGCTTCTTGCTGCACAATGGCAATCCCTCCGAGGAGCCTGCCCCATTCACCCCTCCTTCCAACCCTGCTGAGGCTGCCTCCCAGCAAGGAACACACCTGTTAGGAAGGCAGTAACTCCAGGCACACAGACACACACAAAGGCCTGGATCCTCCCAGTCAGCACCTAGGTAATCCCAAGTAATGTTCATCTTCTGTGCCAAAGTTTCATCCCAGAGAAGGAAAGTTTCAACCCTGAGCGTTGGCAGCACTTCTGAGGGGAAATAGCTGTTGGAGCGAGTTCTTTACTGTCAGGATGCACATGAACGGAGTTTTGGCTGTGCATTCCAGGGCATCCAAAAGCAGTGGATGGATTCCTTCCCTCCTACCCCCCATGAAAAGAAATGCTAGGTCTTTCTCAAATGTACAGCTATTTTCCTTGACCCTCAGAAACACAAGTTTGGACCAATTTGTCACCCACTCTATAGAGAAGTAAAAAGCAAAGGGCTTGAGGGTGAAGTGGTGTTTTCATAGCACCTCCCACCCACTCATGCCGCATCCCCAGACAGGGTGTGAGTTCATCACAAGAAAAAGACTGTCTACCCCAAACAAGCAGTACTTTAGAAATGAAGTGATCTAATCACAGAGGGGCATGTTAATTTGTTTCTTCTCATTTTTAATAGTCCCTCTTCTGTTCTCATTTGAAAGGTGAGGAAAATTGTTACTCTCCATAGGAACTGTTTTCCTTGTTGCATACCCATCTTAAGAAATAGTAAAAAGCTGTTTAAAAATGCTTCATGTAACTTGTCCATAACTCCTAAGGGGGCACCGGACACACACACACACACACACACACACACACACACACACACACACACACACTTGTGCATATATCCGATTCACGCCTTTCTATACTCATGTACCTACAGGGGCAATGTGTCCACGCAGGACAGAAATATTCGCCTGTGTCTGTGGGCAGGCAGACCCTCATTTGGGCCTGGACCCATGAGCCCCCATACCTGACCCTCATGTTGGTACGTAAATATGTATAAACGCCTCATCAGCGACGTGGGGTAGTTGTGGTAGTTAATGAGAAGGCTCTTGTCTGATTTTCTATCTAATTACGGCCGCCTGCTGGGTTTTTGTACAGGATATTCACGCAGCATGCTGGCGCTTAATCGTCACAGGGAGTATCGTAAAGATTTAATTAGGACTGCATGCGGAAGCGCAGAAAAACAACTCAGACTCGTAATTACTAGACTTCTTTAGTTAAAAGTGATACCAGGGGTTGCTTTAAGACACTCGGGTGTGTTTGAGTGTGGGTGTGTGTTTGTGGGAGGGTTGACTTAACATCCTTCTATGTTTATACTCATAGGTGGTAGAGGGGAGGGGGGGGATAGAGAGCAACGAAGGCAAGAAGAAAAGAGGTGTACATGGCGACTAAACAAATCCCAAACTAGGTGTCATCTCACTCTGTCTTTCTCTTTCTGTAGCTGTTCTTCTGAGTTTTTAACACTTGTAGCCCCCCGCCCCCCACACAATGGGTGAAATGTAGCATACCCAGAACCCAAACAGCGATTTGCTAGTTTAATAGCCCCTGTGAGTAAATTGAAATAGAAATTGACAGGGTTTTATAGTTTCATTTAAAAAAATATTAGAAGCATTTGGTTAATTAGCTCTCCTCCTTCTCTTCTCTCACAGTCCGGGCGGTGGCCCTGTGTGTGTGCGTCTGGGTCACACAACATCTCCCTAACCCTCAACCCACAGGCCAGGCAGTGCCTCGGGGTCGGTCTGGTCCATGGCTTGGGGGGCACTTGCAACACACATCAGGCCCTTGAGATTGAGCAAGAGACTTTGAGGTCCGGGCTGAGGCACTCTCTGGTCCCTTTTAAAGACTAGACCGGTGCAGTCAACCCATTCCGTAGCTGCAGGGAATGTTGAAACTGCCAACTGTCTTCAGTAACTTTAGCCCCCCAGCTTCAGATCCCTAACTCGGAAGTGCATTCTTCCTAACAGAGCAGGTGAGTAGCAGTCTCTGGATTCCAGGCTCTGGTCCCGGGAACATCTCCTCCCCTGTCTTTGTCACCTGCCCTGAGTAAACGTCAACTTCACCCTGGTCTCGGGAGGTCTGTCATTGCCTTGGACACAGAGGCCATCCCCGCCCCCGTTGTTTCCCTCCAGGACAGGTGCAGAGTGTATTCCCTAAGACCCCTGGCACTACGGGGTCGTACAGAGAAGGTCCCCTGGGCCTCCCCACCTCCTCAGGCGACGAGCTGGGATGAAGCTGGGGCAGGAACAGGGTAGGAGTGGGGTGGAGCAGGGAGTGTGCGAGGGCCCCGGCCTATTCCTTTCTCTTTTGGCTTTCTACCTCTGCAGTCTGTATTACCAACAGCAACACCTCAGCCAGCAGTGCTGTGTTCACACAAACGCTCTAAATCCTTTCCAACGCTTTGACAAGAGTATTCTCCTAGATGCCCACTGACCTGGCCGTTTTTTTCTCACCCTTTGCATTTCATCAAACACTCAAAAAAAAAAAAAAAAACCCTCATAATTAGGTCATTTAAAACATCTAAAGCCTAAGAAATCTCCCTCTTTTGGGGGGAAAATTGCTGAGTTCTATCACCTGAGCCACTCGGCCTGCAGAATGGTGGTGACAAGGAGTTAGCATCATCAGCAGTGGTGATGATTTGATCCACTTTCATTATCCAGCACTTTGAACCGTACTCAGAAAGGTTAATTTAAAAACTTTTTCCCCCGAGACACATATTACCCCAATGCATTAAAAAAAAAACTATTAAATATTTCCTTTCACATATGATATTCTGAAATGAGCAATATCTCCAGACATGGACAGTTGAACTTGGTTAAATCAACAAAACCATCACTCTTATTACTATGGGTAAATTCGGCCACAAAGCAGGTGATTCCATCTTTTTTGGAAATAATAAATAACTGAATTTCTTTTAAAACAATAAACCATAATAGACCTCACACGGGCAGCATTCGATACTGTCACCACATTTTAACTATTTTAAAATATAATTTTTCAGCAAAGTAAAAAAGAATGACTCATGTACCATCGTCTCTTTCCCATTTTATTTTCCTTTGCTTCAGAGGTATGTCTAAAAGGATACATAATATACACTACTATGCCACTGAGACCAAAGTGTCAATTAAATACCTTTCAACCATATTTATCTTTTCTGGAGACTATTTAAATTAAGGTGAAAAAGGAGACCTGCTCGGGATCACCCAGACAGTTTTTAGGAATCATTTCTTTGATGTTTCTTTGTTTAGTTTAACCAAGTATTCTCAACCAAATCAGGCTCCATTGTGTAGGCTGCAGATGGGATAGTGGGTGGATTGGGGGAGCGTTTTGAGCCTTTTGTTTTAAGAAATAAACACGTGATGCCTCTTCTACTGGGATGGTGGTGATGAGGAGAGAAGGGTTCATGGAGTGGGAGAGGGCTGGACAGGGAGGTTGCGAATATTGGTCCAGTCATTTAATGGACGGAAAACTGAAAAGAATCTCCAAAATGATATCTGTCCTCATGGACTACCAAACTAAATTATGGCTTTTTGGGTCTCTCCCCAACAGATATTCTATTTTTTGGATGAGGACTGGAACTTGTATCTTGGAAAACGGCTCTGTAACTTATAGGACATTGAAAGCAAGACCTGGCTTAGACGAACACAGAGCACGTCTTTCTTCCAATGTGCACTGTCATGCTCAACAAAATCTTTACAAATCCAGCAGAAACCTCTAGAGCATACAGAGACCCCTGCACCTTCGTGCTGGAGCCCTGGCTTCTAGGCACAGGTCTTCCCCAGACAAGTCAGTGGGACAGGCCCACCATGGGGTGTGCGTGTTCGTGAAGGGAGGGTACTACGTTTGCTCCCACAAAGCACCACAGCATATGCACGAGTTGGTAGCTGAGGCAAGACAGAAATAATAGCCTTGATTTTAATAATCTTAAACTATCAAAACACGTATTTTTTTCTCCTTCAAGATTTAATTTCTAGTGGCTCTGGCTTTCATAATTAGACCTGTAGATACCTCCACTTAGAGCCATACATACATACACAAACAGTTATATATGTCCTGTCCAACTAGTTTTATTCTAAAAATGGGAACAACCTCCCCCAAAGGGAGACGCCCGCCCCTCCCCCTCCCAGGGCATTCGTTATTCATTGTCTTTTTTGGTCGTTTGTTATTTTGTTTGTGGTTACCTGGACGTCTTCCATGCCGGGATGGCCGAGGCCGTGCAGCGAGAGGCTGTCCCCCATGCCCGCGTCCAGGCCGTGGTGTGCCGAATGCAGCAGCACGTCCGGCCGGCGGACCGAGTGGTAGTCCCTCCGGGGGTCAAGGCCCGAGAGCTGAGGCAAGGCAGCCCGAGGCTGGGGCAGCAGAGAGCCGGCTTCCGAACCCACTTCTTGCCGCTGCCGTTGTCCCCAGGGGTGCTGCTGGGGCTGGTGCAGTGGGTTCAGGGAGTAGGGGTCGTTGACGTGGGAGTAGGGGTCCTGGCTCTGGTGGTAGGGCAGCGGCTGGTACGGGGGCGGGAAGTAGGGCGGCTGGAAGTCCGACGACGGAGTGTGGGACAGCGGCGGAGCGCTCGAGTAAGGTCCTTGGGACACCGAGCCCAGCTGGGAGAGCCGCGAGCTGTGGCTCGGGACGCCATCGTGCCGGTCCTGGGAGCGGAGAGAGAAAGAGCCAGAGAGAGGGAGAGAGAGCCGGAAAGAGAGTGACAGAGAAGAAGGGAAAAAAAATACAAGCGACAAATGGAGAAGCCCGGCTTCCGTACGCTCTTCCCGGGGCAGGGTAAGCAAGAGTCTGAAACTTAGACCCCTAAGTTGACTCAGAGGGCCACATGATTTCAGCAATTCCATACGCGAGGTTTTGGGGAGAAAATGGGGGAACGGATCACCCACTTAACTAACATTTGAGCCGCCTTTTGGAAGTGGAAAGCAGGCGAAAGGGGCGAGGGTAAAGGAACTGTGTGTATGGAGGGAGATTCTAAACGCCTTAATTAAAAATGGAAGAGCCTTACATACGGTGTTTGCTTCCTTGGGTGTTTTAAACTATTTTTTCTAACTCTTCTAGAGGTCCAAAGAACAACAAATAAAACTTCATGATATTTACTACACCGCTCCTCCAAGTAAAAACAACTTCTGCCTTCACTTGCCGTGCAGCTGGTTGATCCAGAGCTTTCCACACAACCTGATAATTCCAGTAGTTCCAAGGAATCCACCAGATCTGAGTTGTCAGTCACCCCTCCCTCCCCAGGAGAAATTAAATAATTTAAATAGTGTTTGATTGAAATGGATCTCATTTGAAATCATATCCTAAGCCTATGTTAAATTGAGTTGTGGTTCACATGAGTTATTTCTAAGGTGGTTTTTCTACATCTAACACTATTATCCTCCAGGGTGTAAAAATGAAGGACCTGAAGTTGAGAGGAGGAAAAAAAAGCGGAGACAACTTATTCTTGGTCCTATCTCGATTGTAAACTAAGTGAAAGAGGGGGAGGAGTGTGCTTTTGGGAGTGGGGGTTAAGTTTCTCCCTCTCCTCTGTGGAAATGTAAAGTAAAGTCCCCATGGTTCTTTTTGCAGAAATAGTCACCTAAATTTCCAAACTGCAATGGCAAATAGAAAGTTTTTCTGTTCGGCCTCCCCCCTCCCAGCTGACTCATGGAGCTCAGACAGAGAACACACAATGCAGAGAGAAGCAGCTGCAGCCTCGTCCAATTATGGTGCTAAATTACCAAGCCAAAGGCGCTCAAAGGAAGACTGAGAGAGACAGAGTGTGAGACACACACACACACACACACACACACACAGACGTAGAGACAGAGAGACAGTGAGAGGAGGGAGCATGCAATTCTGGTAACACGTGAATCCAAACTCACCATGGATGAATAGGTGTGGACTAACATCTGGAAAAAAAAGCCTGGTTACTGCTCAAAATCAGACAATGTTTAAAAAAAAAAAATCAAGGAGTCCAGCAGAGAAGCGAGCTGGACACAGGAGCTGGGCTTGAGGTGTTTCCAGGACAAGCCATCAAAAAAAAAAAAAAAAAAAAAAATCACCCCCCCCCCCAAGATTGTTGATGCCTGTCACACACAGACAGAACTATGAATCTGTCTCTTGCTGTCTTTTTGGCCTCTTTCTTCTGCCGTTCTTGGGGCTCCAGATGCAGTCCTCTTCCACCCGAAGCTGGGCTCAGACTGCTCGGGCGCCCCTTCCTCCCTCCGCTTGCCTACACCGCCTCATAATAATTGATATTCATGACTATTAATATTACACGAGTACTTTAAAGGGAGAATGGAGGACAAATGGAGCGTGAAGCAGCAGCGAGCGCAGAGCTCCCCTACTATTGTAAATGACGTTCATTCAGTGGAGAATTACTAGATGTAATCAGACGAGGGGGCTGGCAAAGGCAGACTGGGGAAAAAGTTTAGCAGGAAAGAGGCAGAACTTCAGTTGACTGAGCTGGGGACACGCGTAAAGCAGCCCCTGCTCCTTTGGACAGGGCAGTGTGAGAGAGCAGCTCTGGAGGCTTGTATAGAATGTAGGTGTCCTTGTACCTGAAGAGAGACTTTCCTAATGGGAAGAACTGATCGCCCTGGGTGCTTTGTGAGCAGCTTAAAAAACAAAATAAAAAGGGATTTGCTTCATTATTTAGAGGGGAAAGAAAACTGGTGGGCCCAGTTGTTTACAGTAACATTTGCAGACTTTTACTGAATGTGGAAGATAGGACAACTTATTAAAGGACAGAGGCAAGATGGGGGCTTTTCATCCCTTGTGCAGCCTTTTCCTCTTTAGCGCTCACATAGTCTGCGATTTTTACCTCGGTTTAAAGCGTACGTACGCAATCAATCTTCAAGTACGCTAAACTTATCCTTTCCAGGCAAAGCCAGGGGCAACAGAAAACCTTTTTGGATGTTTCAGGAACCCGTTCAACTGGCCTGACTGCCATTTCTGTTAAAGTTCAACCTTAGTCCAGACTTAAATAGGCTCCTTCCACTGTGCTGTGGGTTCTTCTGGTGTTTTGTTTTGTTTTTTGCAGAAAATTTAGGCAGAAAGGAATACCTGTAATATTCTCTCCTCTCCCCTCTCTCTCTCATTTCTTTTTTCCCCCTTTTTTCTCTTCTCTCTTTCCCCTTCCACTCCACCCCTCCCTCTTCCTCTCTCCCTCCCTTCTTTCTTCTCTCCCTCCTTTCCCATTTATTTAGCCACTTTACATAAAGACAAGTATTACCCTGATGACTTTTTAGAACCCACTCAAATCCCTCTACGTATACCTTGAGCTGTTTTCACCACAGCCCCATCCCTGTCAATGTCATGCCCAATTTGGGGGCTCGTATTCTTTAGGACAGTTCTAATGCATTCGACTTTACCATTATCCCGCCTGTTAAGGAAAGAATAGAAGGCAGAACCGAAACAAACCCCACCAGGCGCGTAGGCGCGGCTCTTCGTTACACAGAGAGGAAAGGAAAACCCCAAGCATCATTCAGCAAAAAACCGAATCTCTCTCTCCTTCCCTCTGTCTGCCCCCCTTCTCCCACACCCACACACACACCCCAAGATCAGGATTCAGGGCTGCCCAGGGCTGGGGGGCGCTGGGCGCTGCCTGCGGGACGCTCGTCGGAGCCCCGGTCTCGTAGGACTGGGCGAGCGGCTGGAGGGAACTTGCCGGACGCTTTTGTGAGTTGTCCATTCTTATGATCCGCAAGGCAACTCCCGCTGGGTTTTCCGGAGTAACCCCGGAGCGGCGAGGGCGCGTTACTTTCTGGGCTCTTTGAGGAGCCTCAGTGCTTCCGCCGCGGCCGCTCGGTCCGACCGAGCGCGGCCCTGGCCCAGCGGCCGGGAGCGAGCTTCTGCGCCTCCCTCGTCTCGCCAACTTTTCCTCCTTGCAGGCTCCATCGCCCCGCTTCGCCTTCCCCCTTGCCCCATCTGCTTGTCTCCTTTTCTGAAGCTTTTCTGCCTGTCTTCCCTCCCTCGACGTCTCCTCGGAGCCTTCGCTTTCCCCCCTGCCCGTGCGCCGAACCGAGGCTCGCGCAGGCCATTCCGCTCTAGCGCGAGGCTCCTCGGGGCCCCGCGCCGTCCCCACCCCGTCCCGCCGCGCCCCCTGCGCCCCGCCCGGACGCCCGCCGCGCCCGCCAGCCCCAGCCGCCCGGCCGCCGCGTCGGTCCTCGCCCGAGACCGCAAAGGGCACCGGCGAGCGCGGTCCCAGCTCCACCGAGGCGGCAGGCGCCCGCCCGCTCGGCGCAACTTGTGCCGGCAAGAGCTGAGCCAGCCTCAGTGCCGGAGAACCGTGCGCGCTGAACGCGGGCAGAAGATTTCGTTAAAAACGCCAAAACACGGGGCGGCTGCGATCTCCGCTTGGACGCACTGACCCTCAGTGAAGCAAAGCACAGGAAAACAGAAAATAATAAATCGTCTGCTGCGACTCCTCTATTCATCCGTATATCCATCCGTCTATCTATCTACCTCTCTCCCTCTAATTTTCTGTCCTCTACTTGGATCCGTTTGGTATCGATTTCAGAAATTTTATTGAAAATAAAAACCAAAAGCTCGAGTTCTGTTACGAATGAGGCTTGAAAACCCAATTCTCTTCCACACGGAAAACAAGGAGAGACCCTGCCTTTGTCATAATCCCTATTTTCTCTGACGGTCTGCCCACATTCAGTAGCACCACATTCCCCATCAGAGCTTAAAGGGGGGGGGGGATGGGGAGGCAAGAGAGAGAGAAAGAAAAATAAAAGAAAAAATTTCCTCAATTAAAGTTGCCAGATTTCAACCTTAAAGTCCCTTTTCAGAATAGCGAAGTCTCCCCAAGCCAGCTTTTCTAAAAGTTAAAGAAAGCTGAGAAAACCGACCGGAAATCTATGAGTAAATAGCTTAAAAATATATATCAGTTGGGGTGTCAAGAAGCTCAAATTCTCTAACTGCAAAGCTCTAAGATGCATCTGGGGGTGTCGGCTCACCTCATAGATATCTTCGTACTTGACATTCTCCACGAGCTTCCAGAGCATGATGGCAGCCTGGTCTCTAGGAGGTGAGTGCATTCATGTGAGGAGCAGATGTCTGGCTTCTCAGGACTCCGCTGTCTGTAATGATCCATCTATAATTGGAAATGGGGGATACACACCAAATCCGACGCTCCTCTCCCATCGCAACTTATATCTGTTGTCTCAAACAATAGGCTGGACAAGTAAGCTTCAGCAGAGAGAAAAAACATTATTGCACACGCATGAGTTAGATGTAACCCACAGACATGTATATTATAAAAATCATAAACACGTATTTACGCCCAGACACCCACTTATAGTTATATAAGCACCCTTGGGTCACACAGAGTCTACAGGCATTTAACCGGGCATTTAAAAGAGAGATAGTTGTTCGGGGTGATTAATATAAATATGTACATTTTTAAAACCTCTATGTTGAAAATGATAAATCATTGTAGCCACAAACTAAAGTCTTTACAATTCATAATGAGAAGCTAGGGGCCGTCAAGTCCCCTATTTGCTATGTAGATTTTAAAAGGGGGACCATTACTAAGACATTTTTAAACACAAAAGCTTCCTATTCATGTGTGTTCAGGAGGAGGATATTTTGAAAGCTGGATGTGGGGATTTTAAGGGTGATCTGTCTGTGTTGGTGGCTACACAACTTTTTTTTTTTTTTTTAACTTTATCTCTGTCGCTGTAGAACAAAAAAGCTAGCCACCAAGGTGACCATTTCTAATATTTTCTGGTCATTTTGCCCAACACTTCTGGAAACTTAAATACACCTCAGTCTGTGCTGCTTGTTGTTTTGCGTGTTGTTTGTATGCATTTTCAACCGATTCCATGCACCATTCCTCTTGGCTGGAGTCTCCATTTTATCAAGTTTTTTCAGATGTTGGAAGCAACATATGCACACATTCACACAATGTTAATTTTGAGCCTTCTTTGCAGAGGCACACGACATTTTATGTTTGCATCTGTTGTCTGTAACTTGTAAGTGGTTACAATAGTAGAGAGTCAAGAAATGGTCACCTGAATCTTTGAGAAGGACTTTACACAGAATATTCTTCAAAGAGACAGTGAAAAATATTTTCGGGTGTGCAGGGTTTTGTAAGTGTATTTTCCCTAATAAGGTGATTTTTACAGTTTTTTTTAAAGAAAACATAAACAACCAAAACAAAGTTAACCAAACCTTGAAAATGGGCGCCCTTTATGACACAGGGTTTCTGAATTTCATCACTAAGTGATTACTCATTTGTTCCCCTTTTTCCATCCCCTGTGTTTTTCTACTCCCTTTCAGGGTGCAGAGGGCTCCTCACAGCAAGAAGAGAAGCCCAGAAGAGGATCCTTGTCCCTGGGGCAGTAAATAAATGGAGGGAGGGAATGCGGAGGTACCTGGACAATTTGGGGTGAAAGTTATTAAACCTGGTAAGAGTGAATCTGCAAAAGGCGATTGTCTTTAAATCCAGGACCGCTTTGAGCAGCCGTGTGCGAACAGGGTCGGACGCTTTTCGAGCAGAGGGCTCTGGACAACCGCGGCGGATTCCAGTTCGATAAAAACCAAGGAGACACTTCGTGAAATGCAGAATGCACAGTTCTGCAGATTTTTAATTAATTTATTTTTAACGATAAGTCAAATGAACACAAAGAAGGTGCTTTAGAAGAAACTTCAGAAATAAACCTTTTTTTCATTTCCAGTCCTATTTTTTTTTCTTTTGCCTTTCCCTTCCTCTTTCCTCTTCCCTCCCTCCCTTCCGTCCCTCTCTTCTTCTCTCCCTTCGTCCCTTCGTCCCTTTCTCCCATCCATCCTTCCTTTCCTCCATTCTTCCTTTCCTCCATTCTTCCTTTCCTTTCCTTTAAATATCAACCTTAAATCATACAGAATGTATACAGATTTTCCACCACGAGCAAGAGCACAGATTTTCCTTTTTGCGCCCAGAGCTAGTTAGGAGATGGGAGGAAGGCATGCTTCCTGACCTTATTGTGTGGTAGGACTTAAAACGGGTTCCCCCAACCCCCCTTCTAGAACTAAACCTGTCCAAGATCGATACTTTGAAAGATAAATATTATGGACTCGGAAATTCAGATTCTCCAGACACAAATTTATTAATGAGAATAATTATCTTCTCCCTTTCAAATCAATAACTCTATTATCTTTATTACCTAAGGATCATGACAACCCAAATAAAATGCATTTGGAAAAATCTTATTTTTTTTCTCTAAGTGCTTTTAACACTTTTTTAAATCCCTTTTTGGTAAATCATTTATTACTCTAAAATAAATAAACCCTAAGGTTTAATAAAACAAAACAACCCGGGAGGGATAATTTTGTCTATTAATATAAAACTATTTTTAAAATATGTATTGTGTTAGTATGACTTTTATATCCTTATATATAATTAAAATTTTTCATATGTAATTTTATTTTATGCTAATATTAGGTATTTTTAAAAGTAGAAACGTGAAATATATGGTTAAAATTTAAATTCTTTAGAAAAAATGAATAAATCTGTTTTTTTAAGAGTGAGACATAAACCTAAAAATATATCCACGTAAACACATATATAGAGAGATATCCCCAAAATACATAAGGATAATTAAAGCCCTACTTAATTTTTTAACGTGGGCATTATTCGAAAAATCCTAGAGATTGCAAGGTAAACCTTTCCCGGGGAAGAGTTCCTTGAGTCATTGAACGGGCAACAGCGCCCTCTGTCGGGTTTTGTAGAAGCAAACCCGGCACTGCCGCTCGCTTTCTTTTTTTGCAGATTTCTTTCGGTTCTTCAAAACCTGTTACTACGAAAAACATTTAAAAAGTTCAGTTCTTATTATATCTACTGATTTTAGAAACTGTTGTTTTAGCATCTTAAAAGTTCAAACGCCTCAAAAAATGTACAAATGAAAGCTCAGCCTCCACTAACTTGAGCCGGCCTCTCTTGCTCTTACTTTCTATTGCATTTCGCGGTAACACCCAATCACGTGACACAGGAAAAGATTCCTGCAAGAACTCAGTACAATGCAAACGCAAAGGTAAAACAAACTCTGGATTTCGAAGGGAATTAAACGAGTAAAATTGCATTTTCATCATCATTTCGTTACGCCTTATGCCCGTATTTCTTATTCAGGACTTGCATACGCTCGCTAGGTGGACCGCACTTGAGACATCCTAGGTAGTTATAATTGTATTTTCCCTTTTCGTTTATATTTATTTCAGCTTATAACAGCAAAGAAGAGAGTTATTAGTACCCTTCTCTTTTTCTGCCGTCGATAGAGGGAATGTTATTCAATAAGTGTACGGGCCAATAATCGAAAGCATTTCACCCAGCATGAAGCCCTCTGCTGGCGGTTTTCGGACTTAGTTTATGACTTTTTTTTTTTTAATGTTACAGAAAAATATCATTACGTTAAATCAAGGTCAACTATTACCACTCTCATGTCTTTTTTCTCCTTTCTCCCCAAAATCTAATTATGAATTATCTAAATTTCTTTGACTTCCTTCCGGGGTGATTAATATAAATATGTACATTTTTAAAACCTCTATGTTGAAAATGATAAATCATTGTAGCCACAAACTAAAGTCTTTACAATTCATAATGAGAAGCTAGGGGCCGTCAAGTCCCCTATTTGCTATGTAGATTTTAAAAGGGGGACCATTACTAAGACATTTTTAAACACAAAAGCTTCCTATTCATGTGTGTTCAGGAGGAGGATATTTTGAAAGCTGGATGTGGGGATTTTAAGGGTGATCTGTCTGTGTTGGTGGCTACACAACTTTTTTTTTTTTTTT
>NW_012148507.1:3741550-3756718 GCF_000956105.1 Propithecus coquereli
TAAATCAAGGTCAACTATTACCACTCTCATGTCTTTTTTCTCCTTTCTCCCCAAAATCTAATTATGAATTATCTAAATTTCTTTGACTTCCTTCCACTATTTCTCACCTTGGCATCTATGGGGTAAGGCTTCATGAGCTATCTCCCCTTGTAGATGCCTGATGGACCACCTTTTCTTTTTCCATTACAGTCTCCTGGGTTTCCTTTTCCATCTACTGAAAACACAAAAACAATAAAGTGGAAAAAGCCGAGATTCAGAATTAGGATTATTGTGTCAATTTGGGGCCTTGATTCCTCTCTTTCTATTTAATAGCCTGAAGTTCAGTGTACTGAGCTACGAAATGGAAATGATTGTGAAAATTCATTAAAATAACACCTATGAAAGAATATATGCGATGCTATTGCTTTGTAAACAATTTAATTTCTCCTTATCATCTCAAAACACTGAGCTCATTGTCAAGACAGTGAAGACTTCCATCAATCAGCGACTTGCATAAGTTCCTGGTTAGGAAGTGGAGGCAGGAACCCCAACTTAGGTCTTCTATCTACTCAACACTTTCCCACAGTGCCACGATGCTGTCTTGCTTCCTTCTGAAATTAAGAAGGCAATATTTTTGGATTATTAAGTTTTTTAGGGTTATTTTTGCCCTGGATTTATAAATAGGAAAAATAAAAGAGAGAGAGAGAAGAAAGCACTGACTGACTTCAACATACTTAGACACTGCTCCACCTCTTATGCATCAAAAACATTATTGTCCACCAAGTTGATTAATAAGACATGACAACACTTTCATTGTGGCATCCGCCTTCTTATTTTCCTGTCATCTTTCTATTCTGAAGCTTTCTCATGATTATATTTTTGGGGAAGCTTTGTTATGCATTTTTAACATCAGTTTAGAAAAATTACTGTTGAATGTGTGAAACTACAATTCAAGCACCTGCCCTCAGATATATAGGGCTTTGATACCACATAGGTTTCAGTGACTCAATATGAGGAAACAAAATAGGAGGGACTAATGTTTGCACAAGAGTGTTTTAAAAATTAAATGTGGGTAGAGTTAACTCTGGATTGACTCTTCATATATGTACAGGTTGAGGCAAGCCCCAAAAAGGAAACAGCATTTCTTACTTTAACCATAATATGTAGCTAATGGTACATCTGTGAATTTATAAAGCGATGTCAAGTTGAAATCATTTGTGAGAATAAAAATAACTGTAACTGTGAAAACTCCTCCTTTCTCTTGGACTTTTGAAGAGCAATACTAATTTTATTATATATTTTAGATATTCTCAAGTACTAAGGATTTTCTGTTTAATTGTGGGGGTATGAAGTGGTCAAGGAGACAGTTTTAAAATTTCTATCTCCTGTAGATAACTCGATTAAGGAATGGAAGATGAGGGGCTGAAGTAAATGATGCAAACAGCTATACAAGAATTATTTTCAATACCAGTGGGCATTTCACATACAAAATGTGAGAGGTGTGTGTCTCCTCTGCCATGACTAATGCAAGAGGACAGGTACTTTCATCATTGTGTACATTTTCCATATTATTGCTTTAAGAAGGAGCAATCTCAAAGGGTGAGAACACTAAACAATTTGGTTTCAAAATGCAACCAATAGACCAATACACATCTGTGAGGAAAAAAAATTTGCAAATAAAGACTTGGAAAGATGTAGAGCAGAAATATAACCTTTAAAGCATGAATAAACACACAAAATGTATAACATCAGAGATGAAGTCTCTCGTAAGTACAAGGGACATTTGGGAGAAATTAGCATTACATTGGAACTACTTCCTAAAATTCACAATATTGCATTTTGATAAAAATAGAGAAGGATATTCATTTTATGACTTTTATTTCTTTAACATAGAACAATTTTTTTCACTTACTAGCTATGTTCCTTTGGGCAAGTCCTTTGACTTTTCAGGTCTCAGTTCTCTCATCTATAAAATGAGGAGAATTTAGTGGGTGGTATTCAAGACTGTTTCTGAAAAATGGATTTTATGGCATTTATGAAAGCATAAAATAGTAATTAATGAAAAAAATTAAATGACAGTGTTCTTTCTGAACAGGTTGCAGCAAAATCTTAGCTCTCTGGGACCCTCCAGGGAAGAGTTTAAGAGAATTAGCCCCAATCTTTGATAAATGCTCATCACAGAGAAATTCTTAGGAATATGACCTTAGAAGAAAACAAACAAAGAAAGGATAAGAATATAGTTTGTTAAGCAATCTAAAGCAAAGAGAGCAAATCTGGAAGCATCAAATTACCTGACTTCAAATTATACTACAAGGCTATAGTAACTGAAACAGCATGGTACTGGTATGAAAGTAGAGACATAGACCAATGGAACAGAATAGGGTACCCAGAACCAAAACTATCTACCTACAACCATCTGATCTTTGACAAAGGAGACAACATACACTGGGGAAAGGAAGCTGTATTCAATAAATGGTGCTGGGAAAACTGGATAGCCACATACAGAAGAATGAAACAGGATCCCTATCTCTTGCCATATACAAAAATTAATTCAAGATGGATAAAACACTTACATGTAAGGCATGAAACCATAAAAAATTTAAAAGAAAATGTAGAAAAACTCTTCTAGACATTGGCCTAGGCAAAGAATTTATGACTAAGACCTAAAGACAAATATAGTAATAACAAAAATAAATAAATAGAACTTAATTAAATTAAAAAGTTTCTGCACAGCAGGGGAAATAACCAACAGAATGAATTGACAAACTACAGAATGGGAGAAAATATTTGCAAACTATACACATGACAAAGAGCTAATATCTAGAATCCACAAAGAAATCAAACAAATCAGCAAGGAAAAACCAAACAACCCCATTAAAAAGTGGGTAAAACACATAAACAGAAGTTTTTCGAAGGAAGGTAAACAAATGGCAAATAAACATATGAAAAAATGTTCAAAATCACTAATCATCAGGGAAATACAAATTAAAACCACAATGAGACACCACCTTACCCCTCTCAGAATGGCCATTGTTAAAAAATTAAAAAACAATAGATGCTGACATCGATGCAAAGAGAAAGGAACACTTATACACTGTTGGTGGGACTGAAAATTAGTACAACCTCTATGAAAAACAGTAAGGAGATCCTCAAAGAAATAAATGTATTTGCCATTCAATACAGCAATCCCACTACTAGGTATCTACCCAAAGAAAAAGAGTCATTTTATTAAAAACAAAAAACAAAATAAACAAACAAAAAAACACCTGCACGCGAAGGCAGTACAATTCATATTGCAAAGATATGGAATCAACATAAGTGCCCATCAATCCATGAGTGGACAAAGAAAATGTGATACGTATGTGTGTGTTTGTGTGTGTGTGTGTGTGTGTGTGTGTGTTTATATATATGCATACACACACACATACATACACATGGAGTACTGCTCAATTATAAAATGAAATAATGTCTTTTGCAGCAACTTGCATGGAACTGGGGTCCATTATCCTAAGTGAAGTATCTCAGGAATGGAAAAACAAACACCTTATGTTCTCTTCTCACTAACAATTGGGAGCTAAATGATGGGCACACATGAGCATAAAGAAATGTAAAAGATATTGGAAACCAAGAAGCAGGGGGAGTGGGAGGGGATAAGGGGTAAAAACTTACCTATCAGGTAAAATGAACACTATTCTTGTGATGGGCACCCTGAAAACCCTGACTTAAGCATTATATAAGACATCCATCTAACATAAACATTTGTACTCCCTTAATATTTTGAAAATTTGACAATTGGAAAAATTGAAAATTAAAAAAAATGTAAAAAGAATATAGTTTGTTGGGTCTGCTATAACAAAACACCTTGTAGGTCTGCAAAAATGCCTTCTGGTTGTGGCAGGCAGCAAGATGGCCATTTGTTCCTATTAATTATGCTGCCATTAAGGCAGAATGTAAGGTATTTTCAAGTTTTTAACCTTATGTATAGTTTCTCACTATTTTCTCTCTTTCCTTCTCTCCCTCCCTTTTTTTTGTTTGTTCATAGTAAACATAAGTTCACATGTACAACCAAAAGAGTCCATTAGACTGGGTAATTTATGAAAAACAGCATTTCGTTATTCATAGTTCTGGAGACTAGGAAGTCCCAGTCAAGCAGCCAGTAGATTCAGTGTCTAGTGAGGGCCTGTTCCTGATATATGGTCTCCTCACATGGTAGAAGGGCAAAAGGGACAAATAAGCTCCCTCAGGCCTCTTTTATAAGGAAACTAATCCCATTCACCAGGGATGTGCTCATGACCTAGTCACTTCCCAAAGGCCCCACCTCTTAATACCAAGATTTTGGGGGTTAGATTTTAACATACGTGTTTTGGAGGGACACAAATATTCAGACTACGTCATATAGCTTGAGGGAAGAGGAAATAATTTTAATAGCTAGTACTTGATAGGCACTTTGAGATATTCAATCATCTAAGTCTAGAAAAATTACATCTTAATATACCAAAAGAGTTTGCAGTTGTAATCTTGAAATTATGGTTAGTAATCTTTGATAAAGTATGCAGAATGGAAGCAATGTCCAATAGCAAAGGCTGGAAAACACTTAATTTTTCAGCAAGGGGGAAAATACGGATACTAGAAATTACATATGGAGAATCATACTATTGTTTCTCCAGAAAAATGATAGTTTCAGTTGTCAAAGGGCAGTTTGTCAAAAACTCTGAAAGAGAAAGAAGATATCTGGGAACCAGTATGGATTCAGGAAGAACAGATCATTCTGTGTTCTCATTTTCTTTTGTAATAGATTTCCTGGACTGAACATTGGCAACACAATGTATCTGTAGCTCACGGAGATATTTCAAAGGTTTCTCATTGTCTTCCCTATCTGGGTTGAGTGACATCTTGGTATTTGGAGGCAGTCCTGCATTCTGATTAAGGCACGAGCTTTGGAGTAGAACAGATATGTACTTACTTACAGAAAGTAAGATCTGCCACTTACTTTCTTGAACATTGGGAAAATTACCTAACCCCGCCTGAGCCTCAATTTCTTTGCATGAAACATATTTCCTTACATGGAATATATTCTTTACATGAAATATATTCCTTATACAATATATGTACATGACAATACCCATTGCATAGGAGTGGTCATGAAGATTAAATGAGATAATATTTACAAAAATGCTCATCATGACCTCCCATACAGGGCAACCACTCAGTATGTTATACCTACTGTTTCCATCTCAAATTTGCAGCTATTTAAGTAATTATTTTCCAAAGAGGTTGATTGATTAATGAAAACAAATTTGAGTCAGTAGCTTCAATAGTTAGTTTGCCACAGGATTTTGCTCTTGGTCTTATTCTTTCTGATATTAAAAAGTTGACTTGTAAGAAGAATTAGAAGATATGTTCATTATTTTTCAGGTGCTAAACATTGGGGAGAGTAGTCAATACGATGGATTACAGAATGAAGATTCAGAAATATTTTGACAGGCTAATACTCTGGAACAAATTCCAAAAGCTGTATTTTAACAAAGGTAATAGTAACAAAAATATGAATGTGAAGGGGGCTAATAGACTGACTGAGGAAGACAAGAAAATACCCATAGTTTTCCACATTCAGGGTCCTTATAGTTTTTGGAACATAGTAACCACATCAGCATCATTCCCGACAATTTTTTGAGACCGATAGACCTATACAGTGAGTGAAATTCCAGATTGCATTCCTGGATCAAGTGCAGTTCTTTATGCTGTTCAAACTGAATTTTGGGATTTATATCCAACTGGAATGGCTTGCTTTAAGACTATCATTGACAAACTAAAATGTCTTTTTTTTTTTTTTTTTTGAGACAGAGTCTCACTGTGTTGCCTGGGCTAGAGTGCTGTGGCATCAGCCTAGCTCACAGCAACCTCAAACTCCTGGGCTCAAGCGATCCTCCTGCCTCAGCCTCCCGAGTAGCTGGGACTACAGGCATGTGCCACCATGCCTGGCTAATTTTTTCTATATATTTTTAGATGTCCGATTAATTTCTTTCTATTTTTAGTAGAGACGGGGCCTCGCTCTTGCTCAGAGCTGGTCTCGAACTCCTGAACTCAAACAATCCGCCCGCCTCGGCCTCCTAAAGTGCTAGGATTACAGGCATGAGCCACCGCGCCCAGCCCTAAAATGTCTTTAAAAGAAAGCGATCAGATTAAAGAAAGTCCTGGAAGTCAGGCCGAGGGAGAAAGAGTTGGGAAAGCTGGGATTGTCACACTGGAACAGAGGAAACTTGGGGATGTGACTGTCGTCTTCCAGTATTTGATGATGTTCTTGGGGAAGGAGGAGTAGACTAAGGAATAAGTTGGCGTTTGTCTTGTTCACTGCTGTAATATATTGTCAGCATATAGGAAAATGGCTGGCTCAAATGTGTGCAAAGCATTTTAGGTGAAATCATTCTCTTTTGCTCTAAAGATGCAGGATAAGATCAATAGAGGGATGTTACCAAGAGGCAGATTTAACTCAGCATGAGAAAAAAATTTCTAAAAATTTGAAGTCCTGGGAAAAGCTTTGATGGTGGTGAACTGCCAGTCCCTGCAGGATGCAAGCAGAGCCTGGACGACCTCCATCCGGGATGGGGTAATGCTGGGGCAGGAGGTCTGACTACATAACACTGGGCAGGAGGTCCTTTACAACACCAAGATGTTGGGATTCTACTACAGTGCTCAGCTTGCTATTGCATTGTGAGTTCAGTAGATCAATCATCATAAAGGACTGGCACTGAGAGACATATGTGGAAGATTCCATTATTTCTGCATTTGTATAAGTATTATCTGATTGGGGAATCGTTCACTTTTATCGGGCCCATGTTTCCACGTAATGTATAAGTTATCCACTTCCTTAGGAGGAACAACATCACAGTAATTATACTCAATAGCTTTATTGGTCTGTCAGTCTCTGTTTTGCTTCTGTCATTATTACCTTTTATTTCCATATTTAATAGGATTTCTGTGGTTGGCTTTATAGAATGAAGAAAAGGAAATTTATTTAGAGTATGGATGAAAGGACTTTTAGGCTTTTATTTGCAATCATTTTTGGGGGGATATTTGTTTGCCCCCTAAAAGAAATAAATTCTTTGCAGATTTATCCAATGATCATAGTCAAAGCCAGACTCCCTTTGAGGGAGTTTCAAAAATCTTTAAGTGATTTAAATAAGCATACACCTAAAGAGAAGCAATCCTTTCCAAGTCTCTCCTTAATTGCAGAGGAATGTGAAGATTTTTTATAAAACTTTCACTAGTATTTATAAAGAAATTATGAAGAATGATTTTTTCCTGCTGTATTATAAAATATTTTTATTCACTTCACCACCACGACCTAAACAAAAACTAAAAAAATATTTTGAGATCCAACTGAGCATGGGCAGTCAGTTTTATATCCTCTCTCTTACAGGTTTTCTTGAGAATTTTGCTCAATACATGAAAAATGACATTTTCAGCATGAAAACTATATGAAAGTTTCCAGGGAATTGAAATTGGAACTTGAATTAGGCCATATTTTGCAGCTTCTGATATCTGTGTGGGGTCCCACTCTTTCAATATGTATCTAGTGCCTAATATTTTACAATGCATTATGCACATATAAAGACAAATCAGAGAAAGAAATTGCTCAGAAAGAATGCTGTCTTAGCAAAGGAAATGAAACATTATAGAATAAGAAGAGTTTGTGACCTCAACTATGAAACTCCATTTAGTGATATTTTAGTTTCAAAGTTAAAGCCTAGGTAACTTATTACATTCTGTCTAGTGCTTAGATGCTCTAGTTCTGAAAAATTTTGCTTTTTTTGGTTAGAAGTTTTTTTAAATAAAAATTGTG
Organism: Propithecus coquereli; assembly: GCF_000956105.1. Taxonomy (NCBI): domain Eukaryota; kingdom Metazoa; phylum Chordata; class Mammalia; order Primates; family Indriidae; genus Propithecus; species Propithecus coquereli. Next base: position 3,749,373 of record NW_012148507.1, read on the forward strand.
ATTAGTGATTAGTAAATGAAATGCATATACTTGTGGGTAGGGAAGTTCTATTTGTTCTAGACCCAGAATTCAAGGGCTGGATTTTGTGACTGAGTTTTTGTGCATGTCGAATGACAGGTTTTCTAAGCCCTCTTTCTGTGAAAATATAGCTCCGGGAGGGAGTGGGATCAGGCAGCAACTAGTCAACTACTTGGAGATGCTGGAAAGAATCTGTCCCAGAAAGTATAGCTTTACTTGGCAGAAAGTTTTCTGATTTTCACAAATCTGTAATGAAAGTCTGACCATGTTTTAACCTGGTGTCTAGGAGCAATGGGTCTTTCTTATCAATGACCTTGATGATGTTTTTGCAAATACTTTTAACTTCAGTTCTAGTTATGGGGACAGTACGAGAAGATGAGGAACACAATTTTAGAGAATGTGATGTTACTGGCTCCAAAGTGACCTTGTACTCAAGTGACTAAAAAAATAAAAAAATAAAGGCTTTGGATAAAAGAGGAGACCAGAGTTTCAGGGCCTTCCAACTTACATTAAACCTGAAGAGAAACAGAATATCAGCTGTATGTAGTCTTTTGAAATCGAAGTGTCTTAAAATGTTTATTCACATACTATTGGGTGCCTTAAACTATTGTTCACAGTAACATTTGTTTTTTTTTTTTTTTTCTTAACAGAAGAAGAACAACATTTCTTTTGGAATGGTCATTATATTAATATACTCTAATACTATCAACTTATATTTGAGAATAAATGCAGTTGCTTCTATGTGAAATGGTCACATTCCAGATACTTCAATTAAATTAGAAATTTGTAGATTTAACTGGGTAGAAAGGCACAAAGGATCATCATCATTAACTCTGTCCTTTACTCCACATTTATTTTCTTTCGACTGATTAGATTCTACCTGCTTTGACAGCTAACAACAACAATGCTTTAATTTCTATTACGGGCTGTTCTACTCTTAAAATCTCTTTACTGTGATTGGAGCACAGCTTCCTTCTCCCTGGTAGCCTAATATTATTAAATAATAGCTACCACCTAGTAAGACCTCATCATATCGCACACCCTTAACTAAGCACATTCAATCCTTTAGCTCACTTAATTTCATGTTCACAAGGTCTATGAAAAAGGCACTATTACTCCAGTTTCTCAGAGGAGGAAACCAAGGCCCAAAGAGATTAAACACCTTTCATCAATTATCATAGAATATATGACAGAAATGGTATATGACAGAAATAGGATTTGAGCCTAAATTTGACTTCAAATCTGCTGCTAACAGATTTGCTGCTGTTAACAGGCTGCTAACAGCCTTGTAGCCATTCTATGGGGATTTGCCGAGGCTCAGAGTTAACTTTTCTCTGATTTCCACAGTGGTTTGGACAATGGCAAACTAAATCTCATGCAATAGAGACAGAAAAAAAAGTAGAATAAACAGAGGAGGAAAAAGAAATTAAATGGAGAGGAAAGGAAAGAAAGACGAATGGAGAAAGTATAAAAATTGAAGAAGAAAAAAAGAGAAGAGCATAGAGCATGCAGCAGACTGTTGATTTTCCATCTAGGCAGTGGTCCTTGACATGGAGGTGGGTGATCTTGATCTCCAGAGGGTATTTGGAAATGTGTGGAGACATTTTTTAGTTGTCACAATTAGGCTGGGGGAGGGGGTGGCGGTGGTGCTGCTGGCATCTAGTGGGAAGAGGCCAGAAATGCGACTAGACATTAAATAATGAATAGGATAGCTTCCGCAACTGAGGACCATCATCACGTCAACAGTGCAGAGGCTGAGAAATCCCAGTCTAGGGTTTGCTTGTCTAACCCTCCCCAGCTACCACCAACCATTGACAAAGGATATCTTTGGAGTAACTTTGTAATTTTCTAAGAGATCTTAAATTATAATCTTCGGTCCAAGTCTAGGGTACACAAGAACATGAAAGAAGACTCAGTACTGGTAATCTCTTTTTTTGTTTGTTTGTTTCCTACAGTATCTGAGAGAAAAAATTCTATAATGTAGTTTTAGAGTGATATATTTTATATTTTTAGTATAGATTGAATATGTTATTCAATATGGTTTGCCCTTCAACTAAATCCAGTCAAGTCTAAGGAAGCAGAACTGGGTTGAACAATTAGTTCTAACTTCTGTGTGAGAACTATAGAAGCCCAGGGTTAGAACGGGGAGGAACATAAAGAACCATGATACCAGGCCCATCATTGTACATAGGAGAGAGTTAGGGCTCAGGAAAGTGGAATGACTTGCCTAAGGTCATAAATAGCTGGGTTGGGACAAAACTCCAGTTCTTCTACCTTCTAATTCTTAGTTCTTTCCCTCCAAAAAACGTGCTTCTGCAATCTACCACAAACCTTCACCATCAGAAACAACGTAAGCATCTTTCTCTTTAATTTCTCAGGTGTATTGGTTAAAAGGATACAATAACACTCTGACAGACACATATTAAAATTTACAGATTCTCTTAAAACTTTTGTGATGATTGATACAATATCTCCTCTTTCTTCTGAGGACAAAAACATAATGATAATGAAGTTTTCTGTTTGATTGAATCACATTATAGTTTTGCCATGATGGTAGTTTGTGAACTTTTATAACTCAGAGTAATAGTAGCACTAGGAATTCACTGTTTCTTTTCATCTCATGCAGCTTTCAAATATGTCTAACTTCCTATTACTTAAACATGGGAGAATAAGACTCAACAATTAAAATCAAATATATGAATCAACTATGCATTAATATATAAACATTATTAGATGCCTATTGCTTGTATTGAGCACCTTAGATAGTGATAATGGTAACTAATACTTACGAAGTGTTCCTCTGTGCCAGGTAATGGTGTAAGTGTGTGTGTTAATTGTATTAATTCATGTGCTGCACTAGCCACTGTAGGATCTGGAGATGATAAGAAGTCTAACTCCAATTCCTTTGTCCTTTGGGAATATGTATTTAATTAAGAAAGCAAGGCATAGGAGGCTGAAACCCACTTGTCTATAGAAATGTCTGATCCAGCCTAACAGGGAAATGGATTGGAGAGAAAGCCGGTACTAGTAAGAGCATGATTTTAACGAGAGAAGGTTTCTAGGAGAAGGCAAATGTACAGCTAAAACTGAGAGGAAGCAGAGGAGAGGGAAAAAGCAAAAAGAGGCACAGGAAGAATGGGTGTCAGGCATTGCAAAAGCATACAGAATCCCCTCCCAAATGTAATTAAGAAACCATATTAATGATATTGCAATATGTGTTTGATTGATATTTTTTACAGTTATATACCAAAGTTCTAAAACCAATGAAATTACTCAAGGTGAATTGAATTCAACTTGACCCACCTGAACATGGGACCTGAAGCCTTTGTGGGCAAGCCAGCAGGGAGGCAACCAGAGACAGGAGGGCCTCTGAGCAGAGGAGCCGGGGATCTTCCTGCATGTGGAAATGTATGTTATCTTCCCTCTCAGGCTGGCTCTAAGGAGTCAGTCCACACCTCCAAAGGGTGTCTTCAGTCGGCCAACAATTTCATTTGGTGGGAGATTAAAAAACAACAACAAAACAACAAACCATTACTTATTTTCCTGGGTAACCAGGAATGTGCATAGGATAATGGATTAATTGGCCCACAGATTTAATCAAATATTTTTTGTTAAGAATTATAACTCATTCAAATATTACATATAAAATGAGGTGATGAAAAAGCAGCAAAACACCACCTTTGCTCTACTATTCCTTAATTACTTAAAAATAATATTTTAGAGGAATTGTAGCAAAATCCTAAAGCCTACTTATGAAATTTCATAAGTGGTTCACTACAAATATGTTAAAAATATATTCTACTGATTTACCATAACAATTTTGTGGGGAATTACATCTAGTTGAACTACTATAGGAGAGGCTTGGTTATCATATTTCTTAAGTAGAGAAAATGGGAAGAATGGCAGGGTTAAGGGACTATCTCAGGTCCATGTAGTGAGAGGCATCATTTTTATCATTAGGGAGTAGATTATGCTGTTTGGGGAGAAAGCCCGGCTGGCTCTATTTTTACTTACTGATTTATGTTGGCTTTACCTCTTTGATTGTTTTTTTGCTGTGGATTTCACTTGCCCCTTTGCTGAATCATTACTCATATAATCTTTAAAAGGACATTATTATAATAGAAACTGTTGACATTCTCTGTCCACAGGATTTGAAGTTAGGATTAAATTATATTAAAAATCATATTTTAAAAGTTGTATATAAAGGAAATCTGTAATTAAAATCAGACATTCCAGATTGATCTCTGATACAAAATGAAATGAATGAACTATGGTGAAGAAAGATAAATAATAAATGTCGATAAAGAAAACATGTTTTTTTCGTTGTTATGTAGCTTGGGTTTCATGAGGAATGAGACTTCATATGGCTCTGAAAATCTGAATTTTGGCATAGTTTGCTATTAGACAATGGGGAAAATTTTGCTTTCATTCTCTATGCAAATAATAGCAATACTATACATTAGGCGTTCATGGGAAAAGAGAGAAAATTTATTTTAACGGATACTTTAAAATCTGCTTTTCGTCTTTTGATCAGAGTGAAGAAACATAAATCAACTTTAGGAATTTGTTAAAAAATAATGCAATGAGTAATATTTTCTTTTTCAAATTCTGGAACATTAGATGGGAACTAAATTTTCCCTTCAGTTTTCCAGATTCTGGGTGTACATTTTTACATACAAAGAAATAGTGAGAACACAACTGGTTAGATACAAAGAGTGGAGGAAATTATGGAAGCCTAGAAACCCAGACATGATAATGAGTGAAAAAAATACTTAGCATCATTTTCTTCATAGCACTCACCCTTCTCTTGCAAATGATCTAGATCTTGAAGTAAATAAGGTGGTTGAACTCAGCACTCGTGATAGACTCACACATGGTTCCTCTTTCGATTACAATGGATAGACAAGGGAAGTGTGAAAAAAGAGTCTTTTTGCTAGAAAGGTTTTATCATATTATAAGAAATAAACATGAAATTAGATTCAGTTATGCATTTTTAGCAGGAATAGACAGGAATTATGTGTTATCACTGTATTGTATCAGAAGGCAAATGATGTCAACTTGTGCCATTGCTGGTAATATTATATTAATGTTGCTTGCTTGGTTAAATGGTGTGTGCTGTCTCCACTGTAAAGTCATTATTTTTCCCTTGTGGGGAGGGAATATAGAACTAATACAATTGAGAATTATACTAAAAATACCTGTCAATATTATAAAAGAAAGAATGAGAAACCATTCTATATTGAAGGAGAGTAAAGAGATAAGACAACTAAAAGCAAGGCACAATTTGATATTTTCTTTTACTGTAGAAGATGTTATTGGTGTAATTGGAGAAATCTAAATACGGTTGTAGATTATAAATAGTATTGTATCAATACTAAGTTTCTCTTTCTGATTTTGAAAATTGTGGTGTGGCTATATAAGAGTATGTCTTTGCATTTAGGAAAAACACAGTGAAGTATTTTGGGGTAAAGGAGCATGATGTCTGCAATTTATTGTCAGATGGATATATAAAGCAAATGAGGTAGAATGTTAATATTTGGAGAATCTGAGTAAAGCGTATGTTAACACATACTTCAGCAATTTATAAGGCAAAAGAAAAGGCCTAGTTCTGACAGCTGATTCTTGTTTTGATTTCTTGTTTAATCCTTGGGAAAATACTTAGATCCTGTTCTTTAACTATCACTCTCAGCATTTTTCACTTTGGTCTGTTCCCATTTGTAAAGAGTATATATTTAGACTTTGAAAGTCATTTGCTTTATAGCCTTAGTGAGCTCAGTTTTACTAGGAATAAACCTTGTTGAAAGGCTATTTTTTCCAATCCCGGACAGTCATACAGTCATATAATCAGTGAACTGTAAGTGTAGCGCAGTACGAGACTTCAGGAAGGGTGTTCGAAAGGAACAGACTCAGCTGAGAAGGGTACATTTAGTCTTTTCCCCCTTTCTCATTCCCGTTGTCTGCAATGTGGGTATGATGCCGCTATCTTGGGACATGCCTTGAACCTTAAAGAGGGAAGATGGTTCTCAGGTGGTGGAGCTGAAGGATGCAAAGAGCCCAGATCACTGATGACTGGAGTCACTACACCAACCGTGGACTGCCTGCCTCTGGACTTCTTTTACATAAGAGAAAAATAAACTTTTGCTCATGTGAGTCATTTATGTTTTCAATTTTCTGTTAAACCTATTCCTAACTGATTGACCACATTTTTCTGAGTCTAAATACAGTAAAATAGTTTCTCTAAGCACCTACTATATTAAGGTATCAAATATATATTAATTATATTTTCCCAGTTTTTCAAGTTTGGCATGTCTCATGGAATCACTATATGACTGAAGACCAAGCTATTCTTCTTTAGCCTGAAAGAGGAAGGTTGAATCAAAATTTTTGCTTGGCTGGGCATGGCGACTTATGCCTGTAATCCCAGTATTCTGGGAGACTGAGGCAAGAGGATCACTTGAGGCCAGGAGTTCGAGTTAAAGAATGCCATCAGCTATGATTGTGCCACTGCACTCCAGCCTGGGTGACAGAGTGAGATCCTGTCTGTAAATAAATAAATTAATGGATAAATAAATAAATAATTGATATAATGGGAGAGAGTAGAACAGTAGTTACCAGAAAATGGAGAGAAGATGGAGGAGGAGAGAATGGGAGAGGTTGGTCAATGGGTACAAAGTTACAATTACATAGGATGACTTAATATTGGTGTTTTACTGCACAAGTAGGGTGACTATGGTTAACAGTAAAATATTGCATATTACAAAATAGCTATAAGAGAGACTTTGAATGTTCTTGCCACAAAGAAATAAATGCATGAGATGATGGATATACAAACTACTGTGATTGGATCAATACAAAACACAGATATGTATTAAAATATCAAATTGTACCCCATAAATATGCATAATTATACATTTGTGTCTGGAAAAATCCTTCAACACTAGCATCTGACTATATTTGTTGCAAACTTGTGGCCAGTTTGGTAACGCATCCATTTCAATTGCCTCTCCCTCTTTCTCTGCCTCTCTTCCATTTTTCCCTCTCTCTTGCTTCCCTGGTATGGGGCCGCCAGTAAAGCATTATTACGTAAGCTTTTACCTTCAACTCTGTTTTCTAGAGATCCCAGGGTAAAACAGTGACACTATTTTCATTCATTTCCTGATATTTTCTTGTTTATCTCTTAGTTTATATATCTATTCCCTATCTCCAGCTTCACTGACCCCCAGACTCACACCTCTACATACATACCCAAAATGTAAAAGCTTAGAATTTGTTCAAGCAGACACTTTACCTGTCTTGTTCACTAAGACTATAAATCGTGCCTGACACAT
>NW_012148507.1:3756873-3761943 GCF_000956105.1 Propithecus coquereli
TCTATTTGCTGATACATCCCCAGTGCCCAGAAGAGTGTATGGTCCTAAGTAAATACTTATTGAATAACTGAATGAGGATTTATAAGCTTAGACAACAAATTTTGCTCTTTATTAAAAAGGACCATAGACATATAAGCTGATTCTCCCATATCTTCAAGAAGGCGTTTTACAGTTAGATAGGAGGAATAAGTTCTAGTGTTCCATTGCACAGTTGGGTGACTATAGTTAACAATAATATACTGTATACATCAAAATAGCTAGAAGAGAAGATTTTGAATGTTCTCACCACAAATAAAGGATCAGTTTTTAAGGTGATGGATATGCTTATTACCTTGAATTCATTATTATACAATGTATAGATGTATGGAAATGTTACACTGTACCCCATAAACATGTACAATTATTATGTGTCAATTAAGAATAAAATAACTTTAAAGAAAGGTGTCGTAAGAAGTTTAATTCTGTTTGATTGTGAGAAACAAATACAAAGATGCTTACGACACAGAAATGTATGCATAAAAATATTTGAAGCACCTATTTCTTTCATGTTCTTTTTAAAAAAATTCATATTCTTAATTAGCAGGTAAAATGAGCCTTGAGTGAACAGCTTAGTAAAATTGCTTTTTTTATGTGTTTGTTAAATTAAGCACATTTTTAAACATTAAAAGAGTTCATTTTTTAAAAGGAAAGCATAGTTTATCTTGAGAAGTGAAAATACAATAGGGAAGATATATAGAAGTGAAGATACAGTAGAAGTGAAGATATACACTAAGATATCTCTATAGTGTAAAGTTGTTGCCATCTAAATTTGTATACTCACATGACGTATTTGCTTAGAGTACAGCAAATTGATAATCAGGGAATGAGGGCTAGATTACTTCGCCTATCAATTTTCCACAAACATTTTTACCTCTATTAATAATTCATCATTCTTGATAGATGATGGCATTCCCAGATGGAAATATTTACTGGGATAGGAATTCAGGGTATTTTTTAGAAAATTGGAGAGCACATGCAGCTAGCTGGAAAGTACTAACTAGTACCATGGAAAATGTCCTGAGGTTAACTGGAAAGCCCCTCAAATTTTCCAACTTAAAGTCATAAAAATCTATTTCACCAGAGGGTTTATGAATGAACCATGTAATTTTGTGGCTCACAAATAACGACAGCTTCCCATTTGTTATTTACTTATGCAGGTCGAAGCAGCAGACACATGAAGAAAGATCTGAAGAATAACATTTTGATCCTTTGGAGGAACCACATCAAATAGTCGAGGCAACCTGGGGTGTAAACATTCTACATGGGAGGACACATTGTGGAATGGCTCATGGAATAATAGGGGTTGAAGACGTGCTGGAAAAAAACAAAAGACATCTCTCCTAATATTGAAACTGCAGGAAGGGCAACTTGTGTTGCCCGAGAAAGCTCTGTGAGTCAGGAATGACAACTTTAACATATTCTTGTCTCCGGATCTTACATTGCTTCTAAATAATGATCCATGAGAATAAATTGATTTTCAACTATTCTGTGTATTTGGGACATATAGATTCATACATTAAATAATAAGTTCAAACAAGGTAATCTGGGTTCAGATCTAGGTAAATCTTGGGATTGCCCCGTAAGTTAAAGTGTGAGTACGGAGATAGAAAAACCTCACCGTAATACCCGTTCTGATTGTGTACACAATTTCAGTTAGGTAGGGAAAGGGGAAGCCATCTTAGGGCCCCATCTAACCACCTGGTCATGGATAGGTGAGAAAAAAGAGAAGCAAGGGAAGATGTGAGGCGTGTGAAGAAGGGGCATCTTTCTCTCCTTTCCAATGCTCCAGTGAAATTCCATTTTCTCCCAGCCAGTCACATTTTCATGGGCCTCCTTCATCCTCTCAATCAGCCTTCCCATCTCCTCCCCCAAACCAATTCTTCCTTTAGCCTGAACTTTCTGGTGGTGCTTGAGCTACCTGAAGGAGATGGGTATGCTCTTCCATGCTTCTTTCTCTCCTCTGATTCATTTTCTCAGCAGACTGATCAAAGAGGAGTCCTTGAAATCCACTAACGCTGTAAGGTCCTGAGGTGACCTTATTCTGTGTGATTAGCTCATCTGAGACGAGTTGCTCTTTAGGGGGAAACTGTCTAGTGATTTCCATGGAGATTTTGCCAGTGTTAGAAAGTAATTTTGTTATTGAATCTAAATATGCTGCAATAAATTAAGAAATGTGATTTAAACCAATAATCTGGCTCGTGCAGTGGCCTGCACCTGTAATCCTAGCACTCTGGGAGGCCTTGGCCTGCTGGAGGATCACTTGAGGTTAGGGATTAGAGACCAGCCTGAGTAAGAGGAAGATCCCATCTCTATTAAAAATAGAAAAAAATTAGCCAGATGTGGTGGCATGCACCTGTAATCCGAGCCACTTGGGTGGCTGAGGCAGGAGGATCAATTGAGCCCAGGAGTTTGAGGTTGCAGTGAGCTATGATGACATCACTGCACTGTAGCTGGGGCAACAGAGTGAGAGTCTGTCTCAAAAACAAACACAAACAGACAAAATCACACAAAAACCCAATAATCCTTAACATAACACTTATACATATCCAAAAATATTGTTCTAAAATTTATAAGCATATTCTAGCCTACACAGATTTCATTTTTACCAAGAAGGGAAAGGCAAAAGAGAGGAAGACAGAGATAGAGAGAGAGGGAGGGAAAGAGACAGACACTATGGGCAGGAGAGAGGGAGCAGAAAAGAAAATCAAGGAATCAGAATAAACTCAATCCTGGGAATGCTGCCCTCTGTGTTTGACCTTAGTTCTCTGCTCTAAGGTAGTAGCTGTCAAACTTTAAGATGCTTTAATAGAGAGCACAAATTTAATACAGATTCTCACACTCCACCTTCAGAAATACCGATTCAGTCGATTCAGCAAGAGTAGGGTCTAGGGATTTTCCTTTTAACAAAGACTTCAGAAAATTCAGATTCAAGTGGTCCTGTGAAATTTTGCAGGGGCTGTTGAATATGTGCATGAAACTCCTTTTTGAATAAATATGATCATATGACCCTTTCCAATTAACCCTGGAAATTCAGGGTTAATTACTTTGACGAGGGAGAAAGAAAGGATGTCTGAGTCAAAGAAAGGGATGAAAAACCTTTGTCATCTGTCATGATGTCTAATAACCTAATAGATGAGATATACTGTAGTTATTTTTCTGCTGTGCTTTTTCAACTGATGTAAGTGATTTGATCAGATTTAGGACCATCGGAGCTCACAAAATAATGAGTCTGGAATTTCTCACAAAACTTTCAAGAGGTGGGGCTAATCAGATAGCAAGTTATGTCAGGAGCAAACACAGCATGATAGAAATGACAAACCCATCTAACAATGGGTTCTAGGGTCCAGTTTTAACGTTTCTTTGGGCAAATCTCTGAAGTGCTCTGGGAATCATTATTCTTATCTCTAAAATGAAGGGTGTGGGAAAGATGGTCTTTTGCTTCCCTTCTAGAGATGAATTCTGCAGAATGACTTTGTGGCGGCCTTTTTGAGTAATTCATCGCTATTAGAAACTGGGTAAATGTCAGGTAGTCCATAAGCACCAAGTTGTTAAGGGAAAAAATACTAGCAACACTTTTATTCAGCACCTACTAAGTACCAGGATCTACACTTTATGCTATATGCATTTTCCTCAATAATCCCCCAAACCCAGCCATCTACGTTTTTTTATTATCATTTTATAAATCATGAAAAGATGATTCAGGGACGATAAGTGGTATAATGTAGACTTTAAGAGCAGGAATGCTAGAATCGTTAGCCCTGGGTTTGAATCCTGGCTCCATCACTTAATAACTCTGTGACTAAGTATGTGAAAGGTACTTAACGTTCTCTGTGCCTCAGTTTCCTCATTTGTAAAATGAGGATTATAATAATGCTTCCCTCAGGGAGTGTTAATGCATGGTACATATTATGCAAGTGTTTGCTCTAACATTTAGTAAATGCTTTGTAAGAGCTGAGATTCAACCCAAGTTGTTCGAATCTGGAACCTATGCTAATTCCTACCCCAATGATTGAAATAAATTTGCTGAGCCAATGTTTGAGTCCAAACAAACCCAGTGAGTCAAGATGCATCATTCAGACTCAAAAATAAATATCAAAGGTAATTGACAAGGCAGGATAAAACATGTTCCCAAACTAGGATTGATTAAGTTTTTAAGCTATTATATTTCACACATAATTTGTGGAAACGTTGAATTAAAACCATGATTCAGATAAAGTCATGCTAACATTATAAGAAAATTCAGGCATACGCAATAACACACACTGTCACTTTCAGTATATTTATAAAGTTGGAGTTAAAACTTTTACTTTAAAGTTAAGTAAACTAAGGCACAGAGTAGTGAAATTATTTACTGAATGTTGCATTAAGTGCTCTCATGGACTTTACAGTCCAGAAAAGCTCATAAGGGGATAGAGAAATGTAATAAAGAATTATAATGTTGTGATAAGGTTTTCAGTTACCCGTCCCTTTGTTCTTTGTTTATTTATCTGACACCAATTTCTCTGTATTCTAACCTAGATTTAATCTATTTATTGAACAGCTTCATTGTATTAATTATCTTCATGTTAGTTAGGAGCCATCCTTCCATTTTCTCTACTCATTAAATGCTTATCATTTTTAAAGTGTTATTCTACTTTTATTTTGCAGGTTTGTAAAAGTTCAACTTAGTCCTGTAATAAATCTAATATAGTTGTAGAGTGTAGGTACCCAGTTTTGTCTGTGAATAATATTCTCTATCATCTATCTATCTAATCTATCTATCTAGCTATCAATCATCTGGTACATCGGCTGACAGGTGATAAATAACTAGTTGTTGAATGAATTACAGAGAGCACCCATTTCCTCTATTTGCTCCAGAGATCGAGTCGATGAATGAAAAACTCACTCCCTCTTCCAGCAGAGGGCAGTAGAATACACTCTGTCGCCGACCAAGGTGTTGGGAATTACTGTTGATATTTTGAAAGGAAATACACTTATTTCAGATATGTTTGAAGGTAGAGTAATGTGAGAGCTTTGGTAAAAAAAAAAAAA
>NW_012148507.1:3765118-3767196 GCF_000956105.1 Propithecus coquereli
AAAGGTAAGCACAAGATTTTTTAGGAAAAAACATCAGACTTGCAAGATTAATTTTGTTTAAAATCATTGATCATTCCAAAGCAAAATTCAATTTCACATACTGATTTTACTCAATTTCCATACACTACAGTGGCTTAATTCTCAGAGCAGAAGTTAAATCTCTTGTCCTCTCTTTTTTCAGTAAACAAATTGTGTGGTGAATCTAGATAGATGACTTTTGCCTCAACGATTTAAATGGGAGTAGCATTTCTACTTTTTCTATAAAAGAAGGCAGCATTGGCATTTTTATACTAATGTCAGTGATGTTTATATTGCTTGGTTTCACAGGAATATTTATAGTTAAAATGAATATTCATATTTTAAAACAAACACAGCATGGGCTGGAGTTCCTTAGGCCAGTCTCAGAATTTTCCAGCTTATTTTATGCATCGATTCTGGTAACAACTCATTCATGTAATAATGTTAATCTTTACCTGAGCCCTGTGTTCTTAGAAAAGAGCAGTAGCTAAGAAATCCTCCCACTCTTGTGTCTAGGGCAATGACTACGACAAAGAACCACGTTTCCTCATATGACTTAGGTAGACTCACAGGTACCTCCCTTGCTTACCTAGGACAATGCCAGATGCACACCCTCCAAATTCCTATTTCTTGTCTCATAAATGATTAGTGGACCTGTTTGTACCTGTTGGCTAATCTGAACAAAAGCCTGACTTGACCAAACTTTAGTCGAGCTTATCTTCCGTCTCCCAAACCCCGGACTTTGACTCACTGTCATCCTGAGCCAGCATGTAGCCCCTCCTGAACTGCCCCTCTGAGACCGGCAGACCAAAAGGAAAGGCACGTCCTCTTAACTATCCTGTCACTCCACCCACTCCCCACACTCCACTTGTTTACTCCTCCCTATAAAAGAAAGTCCTCTTCTGCCTGACCTTTAGAAGCTGCAGGTCTTACAGTTGGAGTGTTCTCCCTCTTGATAGGCCCTCTTTCTTGCAATGATACCTTTGAATAAAATTTCTCCGTAAGTAAGCCCAGATTAGTTTCTATTTCACACATGATTAGTCTCCAACACCTTTCTTCTTTTCACCACCCTGCAAGAAAATTGTGTATGTAGGGAAAATTAAGTTCAGTTCATAAACACATTCAAAATACCTGACTGATGTTTCCACATATACTTGGAATACATCTGAAATGTCAAGTTCGCGTTCTAAGAAAGCCACACTGAAGACGAAACAAGATGTAGCTAAGGCCTGAAAGTCAACTGGTTGCCAGATCCACTATCAACAAGCCTCCTTCCTGGAAATTCGAAAGCTTTGACAACAGAAAGAGAGGCTCCATGATGATCTTTGGTTGGGTATCTTCACTAAGGGTCCCAGGAACCCTAGATTTTGAATATGAGGATCATCTTGCTCATGTCCAGGTATCTGAGGGTCAAGGTGAGGGCCGTGGGCTGGGCAATTGTTCCTTGTCCACCTGGTCTCACCTGCACATACCTAGTTTCCCAATAAGATTTTAAAACATTTATTTCCAAGCTCCCCACATCCCCTACGTCTTTTTCAACTAGAAGGGGGCTGGAAGGAAAAAGGAGTGAGATAAGAAATCCAAAGGGCAGATGTGAAGAGGCTTCATGGAAAGACAAGTAAATTGGGTTTTTATTACTTTCTGTATTAAAACTCCTCACTGGCTGCTAATTGTACTTAGGATGAAATACAGGATCTTCAGTGGAGCCACACGGCCCTGAACACTTGGCAGCCTCCTCTACACCTCTATTCCTGGCTCACCTGCTCCGGCTCACTGTATGGTAACCTCAATGGGCTCTGACAGTTCTTGCAAACACACAGCCCTCCCCCTGCTCGGGGGCCTAGTACATGCTGTTCCTCCACCAGCAATGCTCCGCCCTTGCCCCTTGGACTAGTTAACGCCTACTCATGCTTCAGGTCATTAACCCCTTTTATTAGAGAGGTTTGCCCTACCCTTCCTCGAGCAAGTTAATCTCTGCAGTATTTTTCTCCATAAAAGCACTTACAAATTTTACCTTTGTTAATTACTTTTATTAATAATAATATTATAACTAAATGAGT
>NW_012148507.1:3767246-3770055 GCF_000956105.1 Propithecus coquereli
ATTTATTAGGTAGCTATTCAATAAAACATTAAAAATAACTTTAAAAAACATTTTTAGAACAGAGATCTTTTTTTAGAGCTTGGCCTGCATAGACAATTTTTTTTTCCCAAGACTTGTTTGCTCATGCCATTGCTGCAAACATGTTAGGATACGTATGCAGGAAGCTTTCCCAGTACTCAGCCTTTGATCTCAACACCTGTTTGATCATATTTCATAGCCAGACACTCACATGTATATTTCTCCAAAATCCACAACACCCTTGTTCCTCCTTCCACTATGGTTATCGCTGTGTGTGTCAATTTTCAATTTGGAAAAAAGAAAATAAAGGAAGTAAGAACATCCAAACGTTTCCCCAGATTAGAACTCCTGGTGGTACCCTAGTATTGGAGACTGACAGATAATGCCAGCTATTTGCAGCTGAGCTACTTCTTAGCCATGATAAAGGTCAAACTGGAATTTGGGGAAATGATGGAAAAGAAGAATGGGCCACAATAAAAGAGATAGGAAGAGTTTGCTGAGCAAAGCCACATATACAGCCATTTTTAATAGCTGTTCTGGATAAGATTTTATGCCCGTATCATCTCAAATACTGTTATTTTTTAGAGGACTAAGGCTAGATTGTAGTACATCTATGGTTCATTCCAGCTCAAAATTCTCTAAATAGCTCCTTTTATGTGAGTGTCTGAGTGGTTTGATACAACAATCTTCATCATTATAACAATAACTGTTTCTGTTGTCCAGGAGCTGTAGAAATAAGAGAGATGAGATCCCTGGTCTCATGGGCTTTACAGTCCAGTAGGGCTCATAAATGAATAGAGAATTATAATAAAGAGAACTATAATGTTGCCCCTCTATTCTTTATTTATTTGGCTACTAGTTATTGATGACATTCTCTGTGTCAGGTACCCCAATCTCACGGATACAGGAAATAAATCACTAAACAAATAGCTAATTTCAGATAGTGGCAAGTGTTATGAAAAAAAGTAAACAGTGTAATATGATACGGAATGAGTAGTAGAAGAGGGATAGTGAGCTCTGATTGCACCTAACCCGGATGTAAGTGGTGAGGGATATCAGAGAATACTTGACGAAAGGATGTGTTATGTGAACTAGACCTGGAGGATTCTTAGGTGTGAGAGGTTAAGGTGTAAAGGGGAATGTGGTGGGTAAAGAGCATTTCAGGCAAAGAGAATAGTATGTGTGAGATGTAGATGGCGTGACTGGCCCTCTCGGGTTGTTGAAAATGTTCCAGATCTGCCCAGGACCTTGGAATGAGGGTGGTGGGTGGTGAGGCTGGAGCAGCTGGCAGAACAACAACAGAAAAAAGGGTCTCTAAGCTTTCAAATATGCTTTGGTACAGGGCACCATTTTCTATTTTGTAAATTCTTTCTTTTGGAATGGCAGAAAATTTTTTTTATAAAAACCCTGTGTTAAGCATGTATTTTCCAAAGAGTACTTTTAATTTCATTAATTTATCCACCAATATTTAGGTGAACACTTCATGTCCAGGCACTGTTTTGGGTGATAGGAGTGTATCAGTGAACAAAACGGATTAAATTCCCCCACACAGGGAGGTATATTTGAAGGCATAAATTAGCAGAGAATTCTTTTATTTAGAGAGTAATTATTTAGAGAATTATTTAGAGAATAAAAGGTTTTATCAAGGACTGTGAAGGGGCTGAGATTCCACCTTACTTGCAAGCTACCAAGTTAGCCTGCCACAGTTTCATGTAACTTGGCAGAAGACATGAGACTCCTAGATCAGAGACAAATAACTTTATTACTCATGGTAATAACAGTAGCCAGAGTGTAAGCATTTGTGTAAGTTCCTAGTTTTCACAGGACAACGTGAAGATGGCCAGTTGATACCTATACATGCAGTGAGTTATAAGAAAGGAAACCTGAGCTTATGGAACAATAATCTTTTATAACGAGTAATAAACAAAAGCATAACTATCCTCTGCTCTAGAGGGAGATATCATCTCTATCCACATAAGCAAGTCGATCCTTTGCTCCAGAGGGAGAGAGTTTTCACAGTGTAAACTTTGCTCCAGAGGGAGAGAGTTTTCACAGTGTAAACTTCTCCAGAAAGATAGTTCAGAAGACAAATAGTCAGTGCAAAATATATGTAGACAAGAGACTCACAGAGAATTGTCTTCCAACAGGTTTGTCTTTGCTTTAGTCAACTTAACAGCATAGACTGCAACGTTATTATGTGGCCAAAATAAGACTGAAAGTTCATCTGCTTCTTTTATTAGAAACAGTATGTCTGGATATATCCCGTAGTGGGTCTGCATAGGTGAGATTTTGTGAATAGCTTGCCTTAGTGCATTATATCTGTGCAGTCTGGTCCTGTCTACAGACATGTTTTCAGAATGGCTGTGAGGTTTGAGAGCTTCACATACTCCCTTTTATGAGTGCTTGAAGTTTGTTACACCTTTAAGTGCATTTCAAGCCTGTCTTTTCTGTTTATATTGAATTTGTGTGTTTTTGTATAAAGATGAGAACTAGGTATGATAAAATACACTCAGAAATAAATTTCTCCTTAAAAATTACCTTGTAACATCGTTAAGGCAGTAGCTCTTAAGAAATTGTCATGGAGAATTTTCTGGCAAAACTTTTAATAAATATTTAAGAGTGGGGATCCTTTTCAATGGCTACCTACTAGTGCCTTTAAGTGGTTTTCAATCACATAAATAATATTTTAACTACTATTTTTAATTCTATAAGTCTACTTAATTTGAAATTTAATGTTGCAATATTTTCATACAGCATATATTTAGTCTTAAATAATTATTAGAATGAGAAA
>NW_012148507.1:3772164-3774128 GCF_000956105.1 Propithecus coquereli
TAACTAAATGAGTATTAACCGTGAATCAGGCTAAGTACTTAACGTGGTTTATTGCTTTTAATTCTCACTATATTACTAATTCTACTTTACACAAGATTTAGAGAGGTTATGGAACTTTTCCAGGGTACACAGCTAGGAAAGTGGTTAGGCCCAAACTCCAACTGGAGCAGTCTGACTCCAACACTCTCCTCACTCCTAACTCTTTGCAAAACTGTCTCCAAAATGGCTTTTTCTATGCCAGGCTCACTGGTAAGCCATTTGCATGCACTCATTCAGTTAAGCCTCATAATAATCCTAGAAGGCAGTGCTATTAATATTATCATCCTTATTTTACGGATAAGAAAATCAAGACATGAAGAGTAATTTGCGTAAGGTTACACCCAATTTGAAAACATATTTGCACAACGGAAAAGACTTCATAGGAAAGTGGCCAAGACGAGATCACAATCCAGGCAACTTGACCCCAGTCTCTGCTTTGAATCAATTCTGTGCGTGGCAGTCAGTGTTGCCCTTTCCCTTTAGATCCATGGATTCAAGGGCTTTGTTTTGTTCAGCATCACATATCTGGCACAGTACTAAGCTCGGAGGCGCAAATCAATATATATTTGTTGAATGAGTGAAAAGAAGAGTTTCGGCTTTTCTATCATGGCTAAAAAATGTATTTACTTAGGCCAAAATATATTTTATCATCAGAAATTATTCTCCAAAAACTTACAGCTATATTTCTTATATTAAGTATGAAACAGGACCCCCTCCCTCACCACTTTTTGATCACTGGTCCAGGGCTTTTGGCTACTATATGAAGAATTTCCAACAGATGTTATCAGCTCACTCAGAGCAGAGGTAAGTCCTTCACTGTCTCCTCAGTTTTTCTAATAGGAAGTCAACCTGTTTCTAGTACAGCGGTTTTTAATTGTCAGCTAGGTCAGTTACATATTGCTGGGTAACAAACTATCCCAAAACATAATGAATACAAACAGCAAGTATTTCTCATTTCCTGCGAGTCTGAGGGTTGGCTCTGCCATTTGCCTAATCTGTATTGAGCGCCCTTGTGTTGGTTGGTCTTGCTCATGCATCTCTGGTCTCCTAGCAGACCGGCTGGGAGCTCACGTCTTTGCCACACAATCCCTTCTCCTGCAGCAGGCTAGCCTGGATTTGTCCTCTAGGTAGAGGCAGAAATCTAAATGAAGGGAAGGAAAAGGAGAAGGGAGTGGAGGGGGGAGAGGGAAGGAAGAGAGAGAGAGAGAGAAGGTGAGAGAGGCAATGAGCAAGTGTTTTTTCAAGTCCCTGCTTGCATTGTCTGTCACTGTCTCATTGGGTAAAGGATGTCACATGGCTACGTCCAGAGTTGGTGTGGAAGTGGGTAAAGGAAGGTGGGAAAATTAGGGCCACAATTAAAAAATGCAACATGAAATAGTATTTACCTAGAAGAACAATCTCAAAATCACTGCAACTCAATATTTATCAGAGGTTCAGATTAGAGGAATAGCCTTCTTAAAGTCCTGAGTGATGGATATCAGTTAGTTACTCTAAATATAACCCTGGATTAAACCTGGCTAGTAGAAGGCTGAATAACTGGACTGTTGTTCTGACCAGAAAGGCTCTTATTTTTATTGAACTGTGTTTAGACATAACGCCATTTGTCTAAAAATCATTCTTTCTCCTTGCTGGATCTGCTGCAGTGGTTCTTAACAAGCAAGCCATGGAGGTGGGGATTGGGATGGAGGACATTGAATATTGGCCCCTAAGGGACATTTGGCAATGTCTGGAGACAAAGTTTGTTGTAACAGCTGGAGGAAGGGTACTAAGGTCATCTAGTGAGTAGAGGCCAGGGATAGTACTAAACATCCTATAACACACAGACTAGCTTCCCACAGCAAAGTGTCAGCTAGTCAAAATGGCAATCGAAGCCAGGTGTGGTGGTGCACAGCTAGTCTCAGCTATTTGGGAGGCTGAGGCAGGGG
>NW_012148507.1:3776713-3795598 GCF_000956105.1 Propithecus coquereli
TTACTTTGTTGATTATTTCCTTTTCTGAACAGGAGCTTTATAATTTAATCAAGTCCCATTTATTTATTTTTGTTGTTGCTGTATTTTCCTTTGGAATTTCCAAAATTACTATTATATGTTCTAGGAGATATATGTCTCTGTAACAATTAAATACATGCTTTCATACTGGCTAAGTTGAGCCAGACAATAGGAGGAAAATGTATATGCAGTGTGCGCTCTCAGCATACTACTGCTTTTCCTCACGTTCTAAGGAAGTCACAAGCAATCTTTTCGAAAACCCTTTCCAATAAAACCATTACAACAGTCTTCTGTTTCAAAGTCATTATAATAGCTTTGTAGTATCTAGGATAAAAGACTATAATTTCCAGTGGAATCCTGTCATTCACTAAGAAAACAAAAACATATCCAGTGTAAAATGGAAGTTAACTAATTAGGGAAAACATTTATGAAGCTAGAAAATAAATAGAGCTTTTCCATACCCCCTCCACTACCTCCTGAAAAAAAAAGATTCTTGACTATGCTAGTAAATGGACTGCAAATAATGAAACAATAAGTATATTTATATCTATTTCAGTGTTGTTTGAGTATATACTAATTTGTAGAAAGAGTGCTCTGCTGTAGATGAGACAATAAGATGTCAGTTTTATTTTCTACTTCAATTTTACTTAAGTCTTTTTTAAACAATTTTTGCAGGACTTATACATAGAGACTAAGCTTGATACTGACTTTCTGTGTTAATGCATGAGGTATTATGCATCTATCACTCCATCACTGTGAATCTGAAAACACTTCTAGGACTTCCAGTAATTATATTTGTTTCTATTTCTTCCAGAAAATCTTACATATTTTCTTTACAGATCTTGAAATGGTTCTTTTATTACATATTCGTGCATTTGCACATCATTTATAACAAATGAATGAACACATGTCAACCATGTGCCAGGTAGGCACTGGGCTAGTTGTTAAGGATGCAACCATAGGCAAGATACGTGTATTTTCTCCTCAAAACCTAATGGTATTTAATATTAACAATTTCAATATTTGCAATAATATTAACAGCTAACATTGTTTGGGCCCTCGCTGTGTCTCAGGCACTATTGCTGTTTTACATGAAATATTTCATTTAATACTTACAATAACCCAATGATGTAAATGCTATAATTATCCTCATTTTACAGTTGTGGAAACTTAGAATCACCTGTCTGATAGGAGAGATAATTAAGCAAATGATTATAAAAATGTCTTTAATAAATGACATGACAGGCATAAATGGTGGTATAGGCACCGTGCAGAGAAAAACACCCTGGTTTGGGAAATTAGAGAAAGTGGATGCAATAGGCAAAATTTTAAAGATGAACTAATCTCTGGGACTGTATATATAATGTGATGTCACACTTGTGATTATCTTACCTTAGATGGTAAAAAGAACTTTGCAGATGTAATTAATGCTACTAATCAATTGCATTTGAGGTAATCAAAAGGGAGATCACCTTAGTTGGCACAAGCTAATCATATGAAACAGCGATTTTTCCCCCACTGGTGGCAGAAAGTCAGAGAGATCCATGTATTGTTTTTGGCTTTGAACATGAGGGGGCCATGTGACAAAGACCCAAAAGCAACCTCGGGGAGCTGCTTGTGACCCCTGCTGGCAGCAAGCAAGGAAATGGGGACCTTAGTCCTACAACCACAAGGAAATAAATTTTGCCAACCATCTGAATGAACTTGGAAGTGGATTTTTTACTAGAGACTCCAGGAAACGGCCAAGCCTGGCTGATATCTTGAAAGCCTTATGAGCACCTAAGCAGAGAATCTAGTTGAGCCTAGCTGAACTTGTGTCCTATGGAAATGCACACTAATAAGTCGATGCTGTAGGCTACTAAGCTTGTGGTAATACGGTATGCAGTGATGTAAAACTAATACAGCTGCACTGAGTTAGTGACTTTTAAGCTGCCTGAATGATAAGTAGGAGCTGGAGGGTGAAGGAGGTTAGGTGGAGTGTAATGTTCCCAGCTAAGATAACTATACTGGATCATGGTGAGTTTCAGGAATTCAAAGAAGCTTAATGTGTCTGGACTATGGAGTGTGTATGGTGGTGGGGAGAGGATGATGTGGGGGAAGCAGGGATACAAGATAAAGCTGAAGGGAGCTGGAGAAGAGAGCAATGGCCAGGTCAGAAGGACATTGTACTTCGTGTAGAAGAGTTTGACTTTATCATGAGGGCAATAGCAAGCCATGAGGAGGATTACTTGGGATATGCAAATAAGATTTTAGAAACATTTTCTACAGTGTGGAAAATGGAATAAAGAGAAGACTGGAGGCAGCAAGTCCAGTTAGGAGGCTATTGTAGTAATGCAATCATGAGTTGCTGGTGTCTCGAATTAGGGGATTGGCTACCTCATACAGTCAATCACTAGGTCCTGACAGATTCATTTATTATACTATTATGATATTAATTTTTCCAGACCTAGTGATTAACTGTAGAAGAGGATAGAGACAGGGAAACAGTTAAGATGACTCACAGGTTTCTGTTTTGAGCAATTGTATATGGGCATCTTTAGCACAGATAGAAAATTCAGGAGAAGGAATCGATTGAGGAAGGAGGTTGATTAGGAATCCATATTTTGATATATGCTGAGTTTGAAGATGCTGTTTTTCAGGAGATAACCCCTGGACATTGACTACATGAATCTGGTGTGCAGGAGATAGTATGGATTTAGAATTCATTATCATTGTGCTAAGCTATGATAAATTATAGTAACAAACAGACTCTCCTGTCCTCCTCCATCTCAATTTCAGTGGTTTAACATAATAGAAGTTTAGGTCGAAGTAACGAGTGTTTCTTCTCCATATGGCCATTCAGGCATCCAGATACTCTTTCTATCTTGTGTCTCTGACATCTCTAAGGCAGTAGTTCTCAACCCAGAGTGATTTAGCAATGTTTGGAGTTAATTTGGATTGTCACAAGGGGAGGAATGCTACGGACATCGCCCACATAGAAACCCAGGATCTGCAAAACATCCTACAACACACAAGACAACTCCCCACAATAAAGAATTACCTGGCCCCAAATGCCAATAGTGCCAAGGTTGAGAATCCTTCTTCTAGGGCCTCATCATATACCTCATGTAGAAGAGGACAGAACTGAAGAATAATGCAGGGCTGATTTTTACCGATAGTAGTGAATATCACTTCTACTCTTCAACTGGAGAGAACTTAATTACATGGCTACAAAGATCAAGAAGCTTAATCTAGGCAAGAGTTGGCAAACTATAGCCCTCATGGCTAATCCAGCCCACTGACTATGTTTGTAAATGATGATTTATTGAAACACAGTCACAGCCATTGTTTACATATTGTCTATAGCTACTTCCATGCTAATCGGCCGAGTTGAGTAGTTGCAACAGAGACGGTATGGCCTACATAGCCTAAAATATTTACTGTTAGGCCCCTGATAGAAAAAATTTGCCAACTCCGGGGATGGGAATGAACCCAGGACAAAGGTAAAATGGACTTTGTTAGATGATAATTGGTCTCTGCCACAAGAAGAGAAATGATAATTAAAATTATGGTAGAAGATAATATTGCCCAGGGAGAATGTTCATGGTGAAAAGATAAAAGATCCTAATATTTTAGCCCATAGTTAGCTTTTATGGACAAGAACATCATGATTGGACTTAGAAGGAAATCTAAACATAAACTTACATATCACACTTCAGTGCCCTTTTTCCAAATAGCTTTTGACATAAAATAATTAAGGAAATGCAATGTTAAAGAAGAATAGCTTTGAAAACTTATGTTAGACTCTAACTGGAAATAACTAATGCATCCACATTAAAAAAATTCTCTTCTACTTTTCATGGAGGATTATTGCATTATTTCAATTTTTTAAGTGTCTGCATCTGTTTGAATTATCTATGATGCAGATGGGAAGTAGCTGAAATAGAGTTTTGAAATGTAGTAGGTATGAGTGTCTGTCTGCCAATTCGGATATATAAGAAATGTCACTTTATTTTCTATAACATGACAATTTCTATTTTTGAGCTTTCTTGTTGAAATGTGGCAGAAATTTGATCTTGGTCTACTCAGAGTCTCCTTGGGTTGCATCTATGTCCCAGGGTTGGGTGGAGAGGGCTTGTGTAGCACCAGGGTATGAAGCAACATCTGGCCTGGGTCTCAATCTGTTGATGCTGACATCTGCAGAGATGCCCATTCTTCTATATTGTGTAAGGCCAGGCCTGGGCGTCTGTAAACTATTATTTCTCATAAGTCTTTGCCAGCTATTTTCTAATTAGATTCTGCCAGTGGGAGACACTGGTGGGAATTGGAAGGAATAAGGAGGAAAAAAGATGCTCCAGTGTATTTCTAGTGTCTGCTGGCATTTCTCCAGCAGAAAAGGGAGGTTAAGGTCCAGCCTCCAGCTTCTTTTGCACTCCCGGCATTAGCATGCTCTACCCCTGACAGAAGCACAACCAGCACCAGTCCTGATGAGGCTCTCTCAGAGTTCAAACAACAACCACGAGTCGGAAGGTTCCCACCTCCGAGTTCCTACATTCAGGTAACTACACCTCCTCCTTTTTGTTCCCCCATGTCTGGGGATGGTAGCTGCTTTATCAATTATTAATATTTGGGTGACTCAGAGTCTCGTTTTTGCTCTTTCAGCCTCCTAACACCTGTTTATCCTGTTCTCTCTATTAAAGCCTCTCTCTTTGAAATCTCTAGAGGGGTTTCTGAATTCCTATCAGGGCTTTGGCATGCGTCTTGGATTTTTCCTGCGTGTACTTGTGTCCAACCCGTGAGGCCTCTGCATTCCTGCCAGCTACCGGGTTGCTCCCGGGTGAGCCTGAAATATCCTATTGCTGCTTCTTTGTTCCTGCTTGCACCCACTTCATCCTGCTCTGTTCCTGCCATGTTGAGAGAAAGTCTTTGGGAGGCTATCTGAGAACCACCTGCCTAGACACACACCACATATGCTGGGCTTCCTTCCTCTCTGGGATGGGGATATAGCTCCCCCTCTGTCATGAGATTCACACTCCAACTTCACCCCCAGTCCGTAGCCTCATAGGAGAGATGCAAAGATAGCTAAGCTTTTAAAAATTCTACTTTTTCCTCTTTCTTTCTCCAAACTGTGGACTATTTTCTGGTCTCCAGAGTGTGTATTCGTGTGTGTACGTGGAAGGAGGAAGAAAATAAAAAGGTCCTGACTGATATTCTTTTAAACCTCAAGTCCCCCCTAGAGCCTGATTTTGAAACTGAAAACTTTTATAAAAGTTTCACTTTTTTGTTGCCTGCATTCTTCTGGGTCACATTCCTTCCCTGAGGCAATGCAGGCAAAATGTTAGCCACCCCCAAATGCAGGAGGAAGGTAGGGATAACCAGAAATACAAGGTACAATCTGTTAGTTTTCAAAATAGCATCCTGCCCCCAAAGTTTTTAATTCTCCCAAAACTATAAGGTCCTCTTTTCTTGATCTCCACTTCTTTCTTTCCCTAATCACAACTCTCTTTCTTGATTTCCCACCCTTCGCTCTCCCGCCACCTCTGTTTTCTAGACCCTGGTCTGGTTTGTGCTGGGCGCCCTGTACAAATTTGCTTCATGGCACATAACGGTATTCTAATGACTATCTTCACAGGAGACTGTAAAAAGCTGAACAGCAAAAACAACAACAAAAAAAAAACAGATGCCCTATTCCACTCTGTGTCTTCAGTCTCTAGGACAGAGCCTGGCACAGAAGAAGTATAATAAACTGAGGAGAAACTGATCTGTAGATAAAAAATGATTTGTTTAAATTCCAAGTATTAAAGACAATAGCTAACACTCACATAGCACTAACCTGCCCTTGTTCTGCTATAAGCAGTTTAGATACACTGACTCTATGATTCTGACAGCAATTTTGTAAGTAGATATCCATTATTTACCTTCATTTTACAGATGGGAAAATGGAGGCACAGAGAGATCCAGCAACTTGCCCACAGTCACACAGAAGCAAGTGAAGGAGCCATGATTTAAACCCAGGTAGTTTGGCTTTACAGTCCATACTTAGTCACTAGGCCGTGCCACCCCTCACACATTGACTTGGCTTTTGTTAGGAGATGGCACACTCATTGTGCAGAGGATTCTGACATATTTTTAAAAATCCCACTGGTCTAAAATGCTTTCAAAGAGGCATAAGAGGAAGAAAATATGGGAAAATAGATTGCATTATTTTACTCATTATTAACACAGGTAATTTACTGACACATTTATCTTCAAAGTACTGTGACAGAAGGGCAAATTCTTATCACTGTCACACTTGGGTCAGGATGCTCATAGGTACTAAAGGGGCCTGTTCTACCCCAAACATTGAAGAGAACATACCCCAAAAAGGGAAAGGTAAAAGGAACTGCAAAGCCAAGCAGAATTATCCCTATTTTTAAGGCATCTAAAAAGGAGGCAGGAGGAGAATAGAGAAAGCATCTTTCCAGTGCTATGATCACTCCAGAGAAGAAAAATATAGAGTAATTCAGAGTTTTCATTAATTTTTCTAGAGCTACCGAACTTAAGTCAAATGGCAACTTTAATGAAATAGCCTGGTTGTGGCATTTAAATTGATTATTGAAACAGTCTTAAAACTAACATGTCTTTGTATAGAAATTTGACTTACTCCTTCATTAAGTTTTAAATATAAAAATTTTATGTTGTCATTAATTTTGAGTAAGTATGAGAGATTTGGACAATTTTTCTGGGCCAGTAATGGTTGATCTGTTAAAGTTTTCCATCACTTTATTACTACTTATTATAACACTGAAAATCAGACAGATTTTTGTGAGTTATCTTCCTTTACTACAAACTATAATGATTATAATTTCACTTTTATTGAAATCTTGATACCTAGTTTTCTTTATTTTTCTACATTAAATATATCTATTTGCAACTAATGTGCCACCTTGAAAATATTTCCTCATTCAAATAAAAATAGTGATCCATAAATTACCATGGAGGAAGCAAGCCAGATTGAAACACAGAATATTGAAAAAAAATCAAAATTAAAAGGTCCTTTGGCCCATTTTGGACAAAGAACACACACACATTCATTTATTCATTTATTTAAAAAGTGTTGAGTACCTATTATATACAAGGCAAAAGTTGGTATGTTAACAATGTCTATTAGAATATGATAATAAATAGTGATTCTAAACATGACCAGTCCATCAATTATTTCATGTCTTAATGGCTGGTGAAGTCAAATGATGGGTGTTATCCATTTAAGGCTCTTAAGACACCCCAAATCCTGGTAGATAATATGCACTGTAGTTATAGTTATACTTTTTTCCCAAGGCTAATAAATAATACCCCATTGAGGTGTTCATAACCCCAACTAGTCACAACTAAAGGTGAATAAGTAAGCTTGTAATATAAGCCAGATCTAATTTTTTGTCTGATTATTGGTGAACATTTGACATGGTGTATAACTACATTAAGTACCTAGCAGATATGCATATCAAAATGCCATATTAAATACATATGTATTGTTAATAACAAATGGAATAAAAGAAAGTTAATGTGTAAATTTCATTAAGGAAATAGTAGCCCACATTATCCGTATATAACTTTCCTACTACTTATTAAACTGAAATATTTATCATTTTTATTTCATGTGTATATTTTACAATATGATAAATTGCATGTAAGATGGAAGCATTTATTTTGTGATGAAATTTGGAACTGCAGCAGAATTTTGGCTTTATTCTATTTTATTTAAAACATTTCAAAGCTGTGAATAATGGTAAAATTTTAAAAATGGAACTAAACACACGAAATCACAATTCATTACTTTTCCATTTCTTTATTTTAAGCTGTTCTACTGTGTAACTATAAACCCCTTTATTATGGAATTCCTTAGTAGTGTTTTCCGTTAATTAAATTTAGTCTAGAAAATTTAGATTTTCATTGGTATAGTTCCTCTTTTTTGTATAAGATTGAAGATAATGGTCAAACGATTTTAAAAATTACTGTTAGGTAAAAATAGTTTTTGTGATCTTTACATGAAAGTTCTTAAGCTATTTCTTCTCAATTAAAAATAATACTAATGTTTTCCATGGGATTATAATATGGCAGAGACTTTTTAAAAGTAATTAAATATGTTCATGAGAGGAGAATATTTTCATTCTTAAGTAATGGGATTCCATGAATTATTAAAATGATTCTTTTTTTTTCTTTTTACATAGATGATGACGTACATTTTTATTTGCCTAGAAATTAAAATATTGTTAACAGTAGAAAGGTTGGTTCAATGTGGTACCAGTCAGGTTTCTTGACTCATTCAGGTTTATATGGACCAAACTCTCATTCAATTAGCCCCTGGCCTTTGCAGCCAGGAACTTCTGGTTTTCAGTGTCTTAACTAAAGGACAATGAAGTTATAAGAACAAGCAATGAAAAAAGGAAGCATCTTAAAGGCAAAAGTCTTCTCTGATCATTCTGGTTTTGTTTTCTTTATTCAGCACAGACCTGAGTGCTTTTGTGCCTCTCAAGGTTTAGAGCACAGCTATTGGGTAGGTAGAAGCAGCACAAAAGTAGAAAAAAAAAAAACAGCTGTCATTTTAACCTACAATCATTGGCCACCAGCACTTCAAGAGGCCTCCCCTGGGTCCCTGTTCTCCTCTCCTGTCTCTTAGGGGCAGGACTTCCCAGAAAGATCACTGTTCTTATTCCCATGTTTTTCCAGGCAAAACAATGCCATTACTTTTCACTGGGAGCCCAACAATGGCAAAGCTACCCTTTCCTGTATCCATCCTACCTCAACCCGCTAAATGCAGTCTGTTTCCTCGACCTGTTATGTTGGTGGTACGTGGAGAATGGATAGAAGAGTTCATCTCTTATACCTTTAGTATTATGCTTTCTGAGTATCTTCTTAGCTATAGGCAAGGGGAAATGAATCTGGGATGGGGTGGGAATGTCATAGATAGAAAGGAGAGAGTTTTCTGGAGCTTAAATACCACCAAGGAAGTGGGCTAGGGGTGACCAAATTTTAGAATTGCTGTCAATTCACAGGACAAAGATTCATAACTGCCCTTTTCAGTTCCCCAAACATTTATTAATGGATTAATTTCCAGATTGATTTGTTTACTGGAAAGAGGCACTGAGTTACAGGGAGTTAAGTCAAGAAAGACTGGAGCTGTAAGCACTGGTGGTGGATTCCAGTTTGGTCATGCTTTCTGATCCCTAACTATAAAGTTGGATAAGAAAGTGCATCAGTTAGATGTGAAAAAGCATGTGCTGCCTCTCCAAAGTCCAGAAGTGCTTAAAAACTGTGATGTATATAATTCAGAACAATAAATTACGTGCACAAAAGGAGTTTATCATAACATAAAATTAAAAAGTGACAATTTCATCACACGGTAACACTGCTGTTTTCCTTTTTTCTTTTTTTTTTTTTTTGGTTTTGTCCTTTTTTGTTTCATTTTTCATTTCCATTTTTGTTTTTTTATGGAGGGTTGGGGGTAGGGTAGCGGTTTGGTCCACTGAAGATTAGTCACCCTCAATGATATATATATTAGAAAAAATATCAGCAGCAAGACTCTCTGGAATAGATTCTGTTTGATGTAGCTAGTCTGTCTTTTCTGTTTTGCCCTCTTTCACGGCAGCCTCTGAAGTTTTCCGCAGGGGGGCTTTCTCCGAGTTGGCGTGTCCTTGGCCAGAATCCGCTGCTCCGCCGTTTTTGTGAGTAGTGTGTTTTTCCAAGTAGTTCAGCATTTCACTGAGGACTGTTTGGAAAGTGCTTAGAGCTGCACATATTGCTGGAGTCCCAAAGCCATGAGTGATCAAACTAGAAATGAGAAGTGGTAGGAAAAAAGAGATGAATGATTTGCAGTAGGGTATGCAACAGCACATCTCTCCATTTAATCTGGAACGTTCAATTAAACAGGTGTTTATTGGGTTCCCAAATGGTGCTGAACATTGTGGAAGATACAACACAATTCAATATATTTCCCTTGACTATAAGAAATTTAGGACGAATGTAGAGTAAGA
The DNA here is from genome assembly GCF_000956105.1 of Propithecus coquereli. NCBI lineage: Eukaryota > Metazoa > Chordata > Mammalia > Primates > Indriidae > Propithecus > Propithecus coquereli. The sequence goes on from NW_012148507.1 coordinate 3,786,721, forward strand.
CTTGTCACTGATAGACTTGATATGCACTAATTACCATCAAGTTTGAGTATTTAACACATGACTTGATTCTCCACCTCATTAGGAAGTAGCTAGAAAATGTAATTTTCTATGTATGGGAATCATCTTGCTTTCAAGAATGGCATATATGCTTGTAAGGGCACAGATCATCCATGCAGAAATCATAATTGGCTGAGTGTGCCTAATGGCTAGCTGTTCCTCTAACTTCATTCTTCTCATCCTTCATAATAACACAGTTTTTTCTGGGCATATGGCCATCCAGCTGGAAACTACACTTCCAAGCTTCTCTTGCAGCTAGGTTTGAATGTGGGACTAACCTACACACAATAGAACACCGGGGGAAGTGATATACGTAATTTCTACTTGCTTAAAAGGAAATTGAGTGCCCTCTATTTCCTCTCAAAATAGCTATGCATCATGTAAATGAAGATAATCACATTAGTGGCAGGGACAGAGCAAGATAGAAGGAACCTCTTCACCTCGGGACTCCTAAATGAAAGAGAAATAAAATTCTATTTTATGTAAGTCATCCTACACTTGGGTCTCAGAAGCTAAATAATTAACTAATAATCATAACTAATAAGCAAATTTAAGGAGTGTTATGGTAACCTCAGCATAGGTAGCCCTTCCAACTATGACAAATGTCATCTCTGGTTGGACAAATACATAATTGTGGATTCACTCTTCTTGTGAACAGAAGCTATCCAAATTGTTCATTTGTGTAAATTTTTCCAAAGTGACATTTTACCAGTTTGCTCCCTATAACTTATGTCTTACAATAATATAGGAAAACATGCTTGCCACATATTATGCTCATGTTATAATATATATACAACATTGTACATTAAAAAAATAAAGCCATTGACTGCTTACAAGTCCTAGATTGTAATAGTAGTTATGACATTAGCAATTTTAAAGTCATACAGCACCATCCATCCTTCATAATATGTTAACTTCCCATAGTTACTTCTCTTGGGGTATATAATATTTAACAACAAAAATAATGAGGTTTTAAAACAATGCAAATGAGGGGTTTAAGGTTCAAGGCAGCCTACTGATATACCTCAGTGGAAATAATAGTAGGACCTATCGTATGGGGTTATTGTTTATATTAATCCATGCAAAGGGCTCAGAATAATGCCAGACCTACACTAAGTGCTGCATAAATGATAGAGATTGTTGGCTGTGGTATATTCATGGTGAGGGTAAAATTTTCTGCATGCTTGTTATTGTATTCCACAGGTTGTTATCATCTTTCCTCTGGATATATTACAAAGCTTGCCCTATGCCACAGTCATAATTAACACACATTAAAAAGAAAAAAATGATGTCAGTCTGTGATTACTTAGAAAACAAGAATGGACAATGCTTGAACAATTATATGCACCCAAATTTGTAGTATAAGACATCATTATGGCTCAAGTACTATATTCATATCTTTGCTGCAATGTCTTGCATTGCCAAGCAGGAAAACTGATTTCAGCTCCATTTCTGCAACGAGACAACTACAGGGGAATCCATATGATTTGGGATCTATCAGGGAGCCTGGAAAACAATTGCAATTGTTGGAGCAGTAAAAGAATTAATCGTGGTGTCACCTACCAAAAGAACTGAGTGAAACCAACCATGAATGTCTAGATGGTTGGCCCTAGGCACAAACTGCCTCTGCCTTTTTTCTTGTTTTACTGCTGCGTAGAACTCCTTGCACCATTAGATTAATTTTATTTTCCCTATATTGGTATGTCCTTTTTGTTGTGACTCACCTCTTCATCTATAGCTTAGTATACAGTATTTAGTTTCACTGGGGGAAATATTAAAGTTAATAGCCAATATTTGAGTTCTGAACATATGTCCGGTCCTGTTCTAAGTTACTTATCTGTATCATCTCATATAATCCTAGCTAAAACAATAAGGAGTTTCTATTTCGCAGATGAAAAACTGAGGCTCAGAGAAGTGAAATAATTTGCCTGAGAAATTGGATATTCTGTTTTGTCTCTATGCTTATGTTCCTCTCAGACCTTTCTTTACTTCTTTCCTTTGAGAAATCACATTTCTCTTGGCAGTTTTAGCTCAGCTTCTCTGACTTAACTTTGTTCTTGGGCAGCCTTGTAGGTCTGGAAGATAATGATTCTTCTTATTCACTTTCCTGTCGAAGAGCAGGGTTTTTAAAAATCAAGCATAAAATGGGTAGTTCTATACAAAAGCTTTAAGCTTTACTTATCCACGTCAAGAAAAAAATTGTCACCACAATAAAAGATTCCTCTTAAGCTGGTATCACTTCTTGACTGATGAGATTTCTAGCTTCCAAAATATATATCTGATCATTAGCAGGCTGCATTGTCATCTTTGCCCTGGATTGAGAACCAGGTGCACCATGTCTTCACATTGGTTCTGGCCTTAGGCACTTTGCGATTTCGGGAAAGTTATTTAGATAACAAAGGTCTGACAAGAACATCTGCTTGCATGTTCTTTCCAACTCTAAGCTTCGCTTTAAGAATACTAATGTTTATGGTGCTCTTCTTAAAACCAAGGACATGGGCGGGGCCTGGTGGCTCACACCTATAATGCTAGCACTGTGGGAGGCCAAGGTGGGAGGATTGCTTGAGGTCAGGAGTTTGAGACCAGTCTGAGCAAGAGCAAGACCCCATCTCTACTAAAAATAGAAAAAAATAAAAAATTAGCTGAGCATGGTGGCACACGCCTGTACTTTCCCTGCTACTCCGGCAGCTGAGACAGGAGGATCCCTTGAGCTCAGGAGTTTGAGGTTGCAGTGAGCTATGATGCTACCACTGCATTCTACCCTGGGCGATGGGGTGAGACTCTCTGTCAAAAAAAATATGAATAAATAAATAAAAATAAAACCAAACACATGGCCAGAGGTTATGGAAGTTGAAAACTCACTTAGTTCAACAGAGGAGTCTAAAATTGATTGCGGAATATTTAACTTAAGAAAAGTAACTACCTGAAATGTCATCTTTCAACATGAAAACCATTATGCAAATTTTGTTAATTACCTTAACTTAACATTACCTGCACCTTAAAAAATGTGCATGGCACACTGCACAGGATGATAATAAATATAAGCCATAGCCTAGTGTCCATAGAAAATTAAAAAAAAATAGAAATGGTAGGGCTGACTTTCAATCCTAGATGGGAAATAAACTAAGGTCATCTGTAAGGTAACAAACTATAGTAAAATCTCCAAAATCTCTGATAATTAAGATTATTTTTGCCTTTAGAAAATATTATTTTTGAGGCACAGATTTGCTCTTTAAGTTATACTTGGCATTTGCATATACTGTCATAGAGTACTACGAGAGAACATTTCATATGCAAATATCACCAGGGTTAAATAGTAGCCATGATGATTTGAAAAAGGTAGTCAAAATATAGTTCTTCTATATTCAAATTATTCATTGAGAATAAATTCCTCTATCTTGAATGAAGCAGTTGAAGGAGAAAACTGGTATTATGCTAGATACGTCATATTCGTGACACATTTGTAAAATTTTTGCTCAACAGTGATTGCATAGGATTCAAATGTTGGATTAGATTTCTTAATGTTTCCCAACTCTCCTTCCATCACCCTATGTAATCATGTTTTCTATTGCCTTATTTTTGTAAAGCTTATTTCAGACTTCTTCTTAATCTCCAAACCTATGATATTAATTCCTATTTGTGCACCTTTGTGTGTCTTTCCTCTTTTCAGCCAATCCAGGTTTCACTCAACCTTCAAAGCTTCTTTGATGATACTGATGAAAAAGAGTTAGGTTCCTGGTCCCTTGCTTAAGATATTGAAAAAGATGTGCTCCTTCCAAAGGATAGAAACCTGCCAAAGTGATGAGAGGACTTAAATAGAATTTTGGGGAGAAAGGAGTAACATTCCCAGAAAGATCGTAAAACCAGAGCTCACAGAGGACAATGGGAAGAAAACAGACAGGTGAGGCTAAGCTCCCAGTCAACAAAGTGAGGAGAGGAGTGGGAGCAATATTGGTGGCATCAGAGTATCAGTGATAAACAAAGTACACCAGATATTTAATACAAGTGGCAAATAAGATGTTATATGTATCTCCAAAAATTCATGGTTTGGGTCTCCTATTATGAATTGGTAATCAAAAGTTATGGTCTAATCTTGGAAAAAGTACAGGAAGTGTTAAAATCAAAACAAACTATAAACAAACAGCAGCAACAACAAAAATACACAGGGCTGACGATAAAGCATTTGACAAAATTTAACATCCTTTCATGATAAAAGCTCTCATCAATTTAGGTATAGAAGGAATGTACCCCAACATAATAAAGGCCATGTATGACAAGCCTACAGCTAACACCATACTCAATGGTGAAAAGCTGAAAACTTTTCCTATAAAATCAGGAGCAGGACAAAGGGCCCCTCTTACTGCTTCTGTTTAACATAGTACTGGAAGTCCTAGCCAGAGCAATTAGGCAAGGGAAATAAAAGTCATTTAAATCAGAAAAGAAGTTTGAATGTTTCTGTTGCAGATGACATGATTTTATATATATAGGAAATCCTAAAAACTCCACTAAAAAACTGTTAGAACTAATAAATGAATTCAGTAAAGTTGCAGGATACAGAAATCAATTGCATTTCTATACACTACCAATGAACTATCTGAAAAAGGAAGTTAAGAAAGCAATCCCATTTGCAATAGTATCAAAAAGAATAAAATACTTGGGAATAAATTTCACAAAGGAGGTAAAAGATTTGTACATTGAAAATTATAAGACATTGATAAAAGAAATTGAAGATGGCACAGATATATGGAAAGATATTCTGGTTGCTTGGCGAGTACAATGTGCATTGCTTTAGTGATGTATGCACTAAAGGCCCTGACTTCACCACAATGCAATATATAAAGGTAGCAAAATTTCACCTTTCCCCTGTGAATATATACAAATTAAAAATAAATGGGAAAAAAGAAAGATATACTGTGTTCATGGATTGGAAGAGCTAATATTTTTAAAATGTCCATACTGCCCAAAGCAATCTATAGATCCAATGCAATCCCCATTAAGTAGACATTTTAAAAAAAATAGGAAAAAAATCCTAAAATTCGTACAGAACTATAAAAGACCCTGAATGCCAAACCAATCTTTAGAAACAAGAATGAAGACGGAAGCATCATACTTCCTAATTTCAAATTATATTATAAAGCTATAGTAATTAAAACAGTGTGGTACGGGCATAAAAACACACACATAGATCGATGGAACAGAATGAGTCCAGAAGTAAACCCACACATATATGGTTAGCTAATCTTTGACAAGAACACAAAGAATACACAATAGGAAAAGGATGGTCTCTTCCATAAATAATGCTGATAAAACTGGATATACACATGCAAAAGAATGAAATTGGATCCTTATCTTATACCATACACAGAAATTAACTTAAAATGGATTAAAGATTTAATGTAAGATCCAAAACTGTAAAACTCCTAGATAAAAAAATAGGGAAGAATCTCTTTGACATTGGTCTTGGCAATGATTTTTTGAATATGACACCAAAAGCAAAGGCAACAAAACCAAAAATAGACAAATGGGATTATGTCAAACTAAAAAAGCTTCTGCACAGCAAAGGAAACAATCACAAAATGAAACAGCAACCTATAGAATGGGAGAAAATATTAGTGAACCATATATCCCATATGGGATTAATGTCCAAAATATATAAGGAACTCATACAACTCACTATTGAAAACCCAAATAATATGATTTAAAAAATGGGCAAAGAAACTGAACAGATATTTTTCTAAAGACAACATACAAATAGTCAACAGGTATAGGAAAAGATGCTGAACATCACTAATCATCAGGGACACGCAAATTAAAACAATTATGAGGCATCACCTCACACCTATTAGGGTAGCTATTATCAAAAAGACAAGTAGTAAGTGCTGGTGACAATGCAGAGAAAAGGAGACCCTGGTACACTGTTGGTGGGACTGCAAATTGGGATAGCCATTATAAGAAACACTATGGAGATTCCTTAAAAATTTAACACAACTATAACATAATCTAGCAATCTCACTTCTGGGTATATATCCAAAGGAAATTAAATCAGTATCTCAAAGAGATATATATACCCCCATTTTCATTGCAATATTATTCATAATAGCTAAGATATAGAAACAACTGAAACGTCTTATATAAGACACTAGATACATAAAATGGAATATTATTCAGCCATGAGAAAGAAGGACATTCTGCCATTTGTGACAACATAAATGAATCTGGAAAACATTATGCTAGGTGAATGTGAGGTGCTTTAATTAACTTTGACTATGGTAATCATTTCACAATGTCTATCAAACCATCACATGGTACACCTTAAATATATACAATTTTTATCTGTCAGTGTATGTTAATAAAGCTGGAAAAAATAAACAGGTCTGAAATGGGGAACTATTATCATCAACATATATTCCCCCTGACATTATCTTCTGGCAGCATTTGGGTGTTAGCCACCTCCAGGAGGCATCAGCCTAGGGGAACAAGGGTAGGGACTCCAGTGTAGGGAATAATTGAGTTAACAAGAGGCTAAATGTTCTTTTCTTTCATTTGGGAGTCTTTGATGACTAGTAGGATTTAGTTTTAAAGTTTTGCTCCCAGAATGAGGAAGAGCAACAACGCAGACAGAGACTCAGTGCTTAGGGAAAGAGTGTTGTGTTAGCATATCAAAGATTAAATAATTAGATACTTTGCTTTTTAAAGAGTCTAATCTTTAAAACTGGCAATAGTATAATTAATGAAGTTGAGACTTTTTTAAGTCTAGAAAACTCCTCTTTCTGGATAAAGAAAACATAGGCACATGTTTCAGAAACAACAAAGTTGTTAGGTAATCTTTGAGAAACATGGAAGATAGGAAACAAAGTAGTAAAATTAAACAGAGAAACATGCCTTAATAGTTAAAGTAGGGGGGGAAAGAGACAGATTTTAGAAACTTGGGGTTATTAAGTTATTTTTAACTAGTCCTCTAACAAATTTCTGTAATGGGATATTTTTAAAAATTGAGTTTATCAAGTTTGAATTTGCATCTGATAATATTGCCTCTTTTTAGGTGTACAGTTGGTTGGATTTTGACAAGCCTACGCATTTGTGTAACTACCAACATTTTTCAAAAAGCTTACTCGTGCCCCTTTTCAGTCGATTCACTCTCCCCACCTCCAGCTCCTGGCAATCACTGCTCTAATTTCTGTCCCTATAATTTTTACCGTTCCTCAGAGTATCATACAAACTGAACCATAAAGTCTGTAGACTTTTGTGACTGGCTTCTTTCACTTAGTATCGTAATTTTGAGACTCATCTACGTTGTTGTATTTATCAATAGATTGTTTCTTTTTATTGCTGGTAAGTATTGCACTGAATGTATTTTTCAGAATTTGTTCATGTAAAACATTATTAAAAAGCTGAAGCATTAGTATTTAAAAGTAGACATGATCACTGAAATGCTGCATAGATTTAGTAAGGAGTACAATAAATGAACTGCATTTTCCTCTAGAAAAGGGTTATTAGAGTGGTAGCAATGTAATTTCGTGTAAGATTTTAGAAATGCATCTGACAAAATCTCTTCAAATATTATACGATCGTGAGGAGGAAGTAAACTAGATGACAGTAGAGAAGGCAAATTCACAGCTGGTTATGCAATGACACCCAAAGTGTGGATGTAAGGGCAGTTGTCAGCCTTGAAGGATGTCTCTAGTGGAGCGCTGCAAGGCTCTCATTAATCCCACTCTGCTCAACATGTTAATTAACAACGTGATTGACGGAATCATGGATTTTTAACTTAATGGCTTGAATAAAATAGAGAGGAAAATTCCTGCATTGCATAACAGAACCAAAGTTCTGAAATACCTTAATGTGGTAGACAGCTTAATTGGTGGGCCAAAATCAATGATATGAAATTTAGGGGAGATTAAGGAAAGCATGTCTACTGGGGTAAAAAGCAAATTAGTGTTGCAGTATTTGACTCAAGAGCAATTCACAGCGAAAAGGCTTACAAAAGCAGTAAGTCTAAACTAAACAAAACAAGGGTCAAAATTTGAGGTTTGGATCATAGGTAGTCATGCTTAAGAGTTACATCAACCTTGCACTATATTGTCTTCATTTTCTCTCTCTCTCTCTCTCAACTAGATTCCAGCTCATCGATTTCATTTTCCTATTACTAATTTCACACTGAGGAGCAGAAAGTCTCTGACGACTGCCTGTGAGCAATGCGATCACCTGCTGAGAAAATCCAGACTGCTGTAGTTTATGGCACCTGACGTTAGGGGAAATGTAACTTATATTTAACAGTCATCTTCCGACTTTTATTCATGGTTTTAAAAACTATTTTGCTAGACCTCCTAATTAACATTCTCTAAAGCATCTTTCTGCAACATACACCATTTCCTCAAAATGGCTCAGTTCAGGAAGGTGGTGTCTATTTGCTGGATTCAGAGGTGAAGCTCTACTTTTCGATTTTCACCCTAAGTATTGGGTTTCCCACTTAAGTGTTCACATTTCAGCTATTGGAAGGACACCACAGGGCAGAGCAATTTTTCTAGGGAGATTATGTATGTGTGTGTGTGTGTGTGTGTGTGTGTGAGAGAGAGAGAGAGAGAGAGAGAGAGAGAGAGAGAGAGTGCCTGCATGCCTGTGTGGACTTGTACTGTTTTTGCTTTTGCATACAGTGATATACTTTTCTTGACCTTGACCTGAGTAAGTGTTACTGATGCAGTCTTTAACTTTTTAAAGGGACATACACTGCACCAGTTAAACTGTATTCTCTATCAGTGGGTGTTAAAAATGAAGAAATTGAGACTCAGAAATGAAACAGAAGAGGGTAGAACAGAAGGTA
>NW_012148507.1:3798288-3799909 GCF_000956105.1 Propithecus coquereli
GATTTCTTCTCCAATGTGTTCAGTCCCCAAAGTCAATTATTCACACATGTAGTTATTACAGGGTCATGTTTGCAACCTTTAATTAGAAGCAATTGATTCTTGTTCCTACTATTAAAATTACTAGTCTCCTATGTGTTGAACCCAGAATTCCATAAAAATATCATCAAATGACCTGCAATGGTTGATACAATGTATGTATCTCCTGACAAAGATTCTTTGCTTGATCTAACTTTAGTCAGGCTCTTGAACCTTCTCCTAGGCCTCCTGTGCACACCTTGTACAATTCAGTTTTAGTGAGAATCTTGCTAAAGTCAGTTTAGCAAAAACCCTACACCCTTGATATCTGATCTGCCTTGATATGTACTCAGATTCTTCATTCTTTGCCATTTCCCAGGTGATATCCAATCACCATGGTCTGTCTTCAGCAAGAATCCCATTAGGTAGGTTTAGCCAGAATCCTCTATACCCCTGAAATTTCCTCTTGGCAATTTTCCATCCCACACTGTCCCTTGGCTATCAATTCCCAGTTGACCATGTTGTATTTAGAGTTGAGCCCAATCTCTCTCCCCCATGGCAAAATCCCATTACAATGGTCCCCATACCTATCACAATGGTTTTGAATAAAGTCATTCTTATCATGCTTTAACAAGTATCATTGAATATTTTTCTCTTTAATACTCTTACAGCATTTAGTTCAGTGTCATGCAACTTGTGAAGTACAATACAGATAGACAACTGATTTAATTCTTTAATTTGCTGCTTAATGTTACATGAATGCAAATAATTTAAGAAGAGCATCATAGTTGCTCTTATCTGTCAACAAGGTAAAAACCGTTGCCTGCTTTATTTTTAGTATATATTTTTGCTAGTGAATGTTTTCCTTCTAGGAAGTGTGTTTTTTACTCTTAAATAAATACAGGCTGTCCTTTCTTAACTAGTGAATAAGATCTGAATATTGCAGGTATATTTATCTTTGCATGTGGGTGTGGCACTCTTTTTTGGAGTTAAAGTTATAAAGTTTAATTTCAACCTTACATAAAAAAGTTTGCTTGGGAAACATAGGATTTTTTTTCATAATTCAGTCCTACTATTTCCAATATTCTTAAATTATGAAATGGTCTTACAAGGACCATTGAAGTGACAGAACACCCTGAAGTAGGCTTGATAATTTTATTTCTTAAATGCTAAGCCCAGTTGTATAATTTATTTTATGATCTTTCCTATTGAAATTATAGATTAAATTGAAATTTCTTCATTTCTCTTCTGACACTAAAGAATGTTTTCACAAGATTAAGAAAATCTCCCACTGCTGATACCTTCCCAGCCACTTTTCAATGCCAATTAAAAAAAAATCTGAAAACTACATATACTTTAGCCTTTTCAGAGAAGACCAGACATGCTCACATGTAAGTAGTGACAAATATCCTCTTTTCAGCATGTTGCCAAGAACATAGCACTCCGAAAATACCAGTTGGGTTGCCTGGAATACCTGTCATGTGTGGACCACTAAAGAACATGGGAATGGATAACCCAGGAAGAGAAAACTCAGGGAGATATAAGAGCTGCTGTTAGAAATTGGGAGGAAAACAGAATTAAAGTTACTCTGTGAGGCCCCCATGGA
>NW_012148507.1:3799959-3801907 GCF_000956105.1 Propithecus coquereli
TGCTTATCATTAATACTTAGGACCCATCAGAAAACTTCCATATAACAGAAATTTCACAAACTTCACACCTTATGATCCCTGTTTAAGTGCATTTCTTGCTTGTGGTCAAGGCCTTACCCATATTTGTCTTTAAAATCTCCAAAGATTCAGTGCTTACTTGGAACATAAGCTAATATAGGATTCCGAATGGAATCTATCAGAGGAATAAGGGCTATTTTACTTTCCTTACTCTAAGTAAATATGGTTTACGTTTTGCCAGCTTTGTTGTATGCTACAAAGCTGCTTACATATTGCTCTAATTGTCCTTCAAAAACGCTTTATCTTTACTTTAACTGATTTGTCTAAACAGGTTTAAATTAAATCACTAAAGCGACTTTCTAAAGCATAGCCTAGAGCAAGCTTCTGTGGAATCTTCCCCTGAATTCTTCCTATCTTGGCAAGAGTTGTGCCTGGTATCTAGTACCTGTCAACCTACTAAGGAAATACTGATTTAGTATGTGTTGAAAAGAAAATGAAAGTTTCTTTACCATTTGCCACTAAAGATTGAGTCACTCAGTTGTGTACACCAACCATAGATGACTTTTTCGAGGCACAAAAAACTGCAAGTAGTAGATACTATTATGCTTCAAACTAGATGACCAAAAATCAAGAGAAAGTAGTCTGCCACCATCATTTGAGTAATTCAACTAAAAGCTAATTTCATTTTGTAAATTTTCAACTTTGTACTTGAAAAAGTTTGGCAAACAAACTTCTCTTTTCCTCTGCTTCTTTTGGTGTGTATGAAGGTTGAAATAGAGTTTGGGTTATTATTTCTGTGATTTTGTTATGTTCTATCATTCCAGTGGCCATCTGCTATCATGAATCTTTTAGATTCTAAAATTGCATAGAAATGCAATTTCTAGAATTGCATACAGACACTACTTAGTTCTGCTTTTTAGACTCTGGGAAGCATGGAAACAAGATTTAAAGGGAAGACAAATCTCCCTTTCCTTCCCTCCGGGATTATTCACCTACTACAGGTTTAGGTCCAAATGTAGTCCAGGAGGCTCAGCCTGTAACCCCCACTACAGTGTTAGATGGCCACCAGGAAAGGGCCCTCTTCTGCTCATGAGAACAGCCATTAGGGAAGGAGTCTGGGAACCAGACCCTGGAGAACAACAGCAAAGGGTTGCAGGTCTTCTCTGCCAAACTTTGCTTCCTTTCACAGCTCTGAGTATAAGGCAGCACAACTGCTCCATGTAGGCCATGGAGAGAGACCCTCACACTGGGCAAAGTAGATGGGGCTTATCCTCCAGAAATTGATGGCATCTATTTTTTGTGGCCTAGTCGATTGAGGAAACGGGAAAGGGGAAAATAGCTGATGGTGACCCAAAGGCTTTTAAAATTTAATTTAATTAAGGTGCGTAATTAAGATACCTAGTTCTCTGGTGGTGGGGAATCACTGGAATGTGTTCATTAGCAAGGCCTTGACAGCACTCCCTAATGTTCCAAGGTTTCTTCAGCTGGTGGTTCTCAACCCTAGATGCATACAAGAAATCACCCAAGAAGCTTATTTCAAAAATACCAAGGTATAGGTCTCACCTCAGAGATCCTGACTTAATTGGTTTGGGATGAGTCCAAAGCATCAGTATTTTTTACACAGTTCCTATTCAGAGTAAATGCAGCCAGGGAGTTAGACATGTCTCCGTGAGGCCAAGAAATAATGCCTAACTCCCATGTCTGCTTTCCTCCATGGGAAAACACTTCTTTAGCTTTTCCCCAAGAACCTCTGCAGAACTTTAGTTCCATAGAATGTTAGCAGGAATTCTGAGATTTAAAAACAGTTTCTGTGATCGAGTTTTGGAAACATGGGCCTAAGTGTCCCTTTTATTCAAAAAGGGTCCTGGGAGCCTTTGATATGCTGATGTGCACTGTCATACTTGAAGTTGGGTAAAATACTCAGGGTTTC
>NW_012148507.1:3806127-3808236 GCF_000956105.1 Propithecus coquereli
AAATATATAAAAACTGTATGGGCAACAATCTACCTAACGGGTACAATGAACACTATCTGGGTGACAGGCACACTTTTAACCCTTACTCGAGCATTACAAAAGCGATCCATGTAACCTAAAACATTTGCACTCCCATAACACTTTGAAATAAAAACGAAATTACCTTTAAGCATAAAAATCCCTAAAAACTACATTCTAATTTCCAGATGTTTATGGCCTATTTATTCTTCTCAAAAGTAAATTAATTGGGACTATTGAACTCAATTCTTGCTTGACATTTAATAGCCTGCAAATGTCCAGCTATGGGCAGACACATTAAATAAAATTACATGTTCTCACAATGTTTTATGAAATCAAAGTTCAAAATACTACTACCTGGTTAAATATACTACTCAAAAATAGATATCTCAGCATAACTTTGACAAATATGGAAGTATTTCTTTTAATTCTCTCAAATTCTTCTAGCATTTACGTTTGTGAAAACAAACTCTCAGTATCAATTTGAATGTACTCAGAAATTCCCAAACACTTCAACAGGGTGATGGGAACCCCCGAGAAAATGGGAACTTGTGTTTATAATGTTGATGGTAGCTGTGAACAGTTACAGAACCATACCTGGTGGGGGAAGAAGAACAAGAACAGTTTCTTTGGGTTGGGAGTGAAAGTCTTAGAATATCCATGATGAAACCAGTGAGGTAGGAAATATACACATGAAATTGTTTTCCCTTGGATAATGTGTATTTGGGGATAACACTACCTTTTAAATATTATCACATGGATACGCATATTGGGAAATCTGCATGATCTTACCAGCTAGAATGACATGCTTTAGGAACACCAGAAAGATACCACCTAACACTAGTATTGTATAATTCTCTTGATATGTAATAATCTTTGTCCTTATCTTTGTCCTCAAATTATATTAAGGATTCAAACTAACTACTGTATGTTCTTCCAGTTCCTTCTGGAGAAACTGAAACATGACTTATAAAGACCCTTTTGAGTCAAGAAATTATTTGGAAAAGGACCAGAGTACAAATAAAGTAGAAAGGAAAGTAGAAAGTAGAAGGAAAGACCCCCAGAAGATAAACCATGCAAAAGTCTTTCCAACAGCAGGTCAGGAGCTTCCACAGCACACAGTTTATCATCCGATTTTAAGTCTAAGTGTTATACCTGTCTAATAATTTTCTTTCCCTATCTCTTGGTCTTCATTCTCTCTTTGCGCTATTCCTTTCCCAGTTATCTTGTTTTGCCTTTTCGCTTCTCCTTTTGCCACCCACCTTTGTTTTTCTTCTCGTTGGGACAAGATTAGAAGTGCAGTGCATAAATATAATCCTAAATCCAAACAGCGACAGCCATAAGCAGTGCACAATCCCCAATTAAGGGACTTGAGTGTCCTGGGCAGTCTGTCAGGCGGTAGGCATCCCATAAAACCCCTTAAATTTGTAAACAGACCTATCTTACATTAGAAGCTGGTAGAACAGTGACTATTTAGTTTTGGTTTTATGCAGTTTGAACCAATTTCAATTTTAGCCAGCATGTTGTAAGGTCATTAGATAATTATTTTTTCATCAGTTTCTAAGAAGCAATGTTTCTAATACTATCTACCTTGAATTTTCTGTTAAAAAGTTTTTCCCAGATAATAAACTAGTTTATAAATGATAATTTAAGTACCTGGAACTATCATTCTAAAATCTAGAGTTAGAAAATTATTTGAGATTATTAATGGCCTATATGTAGCAATAACTTACTTCAATGCATACCACCTGAAGGATTTTTCTCTAAACCTTTTGAATGTGGCTTGGAGTGGTGCTTATGGTTCTGCCAAGTTTTCACACAATACATGGTAGTAGTCCTATAATTTGTCACAGAACTTTCAAGTTTGAGGATATTTAGAAGTGATCTTATGCAAGCTTCTTCCTTTCCTATTGTGTTGATACATTTGCCTATATTATTTTCCTCATTATTTTGGTTTGCGTTTTAATTGGGCTTTATACAATTTCCAGAGCTTTCAAATACATTATACCTTTTTAAAAAATAATATCACCATGGAGGGGGGTGAAGAAGTACAGGGATTATTTACTTAATTATACAGCAGAGAAGATGAGG
>NW_012148507.1:3808406-3811383 GCF_000956105.1 Propithecus coquereli
CCTTTTTTGCTTTACGTGGTTATGATTTCTGATCATTGGTTTCAGTTTAATTACAGCATTACCATGTACACTGGATAACAATAAATTTCTTGTGTTACATAGTCCAAATGATATTATTCTAAAGAAGCAAACTACTGTATATAAGGAAAATAGGTGTGTAATTTTAACAACAAACTACTAAATTAATGTCATAGCTGAAAAGTGGAAGATTGCCAAGAAACTGCTTAAAAGCATCCAGCGTCTAAAGTGAGGCCACTCCATATTCAAGGAATAATATGATAGTAATTAAGTTTTTTGTCTGTTTTTGTAATGAGCAATCACCAAATATAATAATGTAGCCTGGACTGTGATTATCGATGTATCCAAAGACAAGTATAACAGGGTCAAAGTGTCCCAAGTGGGCATGGGCCCAGACATTATTCTACTCTAAAGCATTTGTGTCACTAACAAATGCCTACTAAAAAGTGACAAAATATGTTGAAGTACAAATAATTTATCACTGAGTTAAAATCTGTGGAGACATTTATCATCGGGTGTCTAAAATTTAGCAAATTCTGCCAAAGATCATTTATGATTTTTTTATGGACAATGAGGCTCTGGTTTATTGCCAGTGTTCAAATATTGTGTCATTTCACAGAATTTGTCTCATTCATTTTCAGAGAACACAGGTGAAAGTAAAGAGTCAGGGATAGGAAAAACAAAGTCCTTATCTGCTTAAATAAAACAGGATCCTATGTATCCTCTTTCTAATGTCTTGGTTGAGTCTCTGAGATACAACATTTAAATGCATGCTGTTAACAAGTGTGTGTCTACTTTTATTGAGGATATTTGCGTTGAACTTCCCACTTTTTCTGTTCTAAGGAGGACTTAGTTGGTTCGCTTTCAGGTGTATTGCCTGTATCTTAATCACTGTAAACACTAAGTGTTTGATGCCATTTTGATGCATCATAATCTGTTGCGCTTTGTGTTATTTAATAGAATTAAATATATTGTTATCCTTGTTTTTAGGAAATTTCTAACTAATAATTTTAAATATAGCCTCATGCTCTATTTTTTCAAACTAGCAATACAGATTACTGTGTGGTAGGCCATCACTATGATCCATTCTTACAAAGAAAAGTTGGGGCTGTTTTTAGACCAGTCTTTTAATTTTATATCACATTAAAATAAATTTTAAAAAATTAAAACAAAGACTGAAACTTTGCTTTAGTTCTTTTGGTATGATATGGGAATTATTTGGAAAACTGAATAATTTATACATTGACAAACTTTGTTCCTGTATAAACAATATATCAAATTATAATAAAATTGATGAGGAAATCAGAAAAAGGCAAAGGGTAGAAAAATTCAATTCAGGCTAAATAATCCATCTACACCACACATAAAGCTCTATCAGAAGTAGTATTAGAATTATCCACCTTTTATATTTAGTTCTGCTGCTTAACTCACTCACTTTCAAGCTTCTAGAGTTGGAAACAGATGACAATCTTGTAGAGTCCCCTTAGGCAATTATCATCATCTCGTACGACAGCTACAGAATTATTGTTTTTGTGACTAGTCTCATTCTTATTTAAATTTTTATTTATGAGGCTAAAAAAATACTTTTACATCTCAAAACGAAATGTCATAATTTGAATTATGTAACACAAGACGATCTTCGATGAATCATACATTCTAACTTTATCACTTACGTCATTGTCCTTAAGGACGTAAGTTTTTAGCTGATGTCTGAATTTAAAATTCTATGTTTCACC
Organism: Propithecus coquereli; assembly: GCF_000956105.1. Classification (NCBI taxonomy): domain Eukaryota; kingdom Metazoa; phylum Chordata; class Mammalia; order Primates; family Indriidae; genus Propithecus; species Propithecus coquereli. The sequence continues at coordinate 3,810,161 of NW_012148507.1, forward strand.
TTTTGATGATTAATATTATGGTAACATTGAAAATTGTCAACTATTCTGCTTTACCTTAATGCAGATCAAATGTTAATATTTTTAGTTCCAAATTTAATGAAGAGGTTTAAACGTGTTTTCTACTAACCAAATAAACAAATGTTTTGTTTGGTACATTTTAGGATTCAAAAATTATATCTGTTTCTATCCTTCTACCTAAATAATTGTCTAAATTACAACAAAATATTTGGTTAATCAACAATTAATAAAGAGGAATTAGGAAGCTAATGGCACTTAATCGATGGGCCCTTCATACAACTGTATACTCGGTAATATACTAAATACAACCGAATCTGTTATTCATGAAGGTAAGAAAGAAATATGCAGGCCAATCTGGCAATGCGAATCAGCAATTGGGATCTTTCATCCAATGAATTTTAGATTTTGCAAATTTTTTTTTTTTTTTTTTTGGAGACAGAGTCTCGCTCTGTTGCTCTAGGTAGAGGGCAGTGGTGTCATCATAGATCACTGCAACCTCAAACTCTTAGGCCTCAGCCTCCCGAGTAGCTGGGAGTATAGATGTGTGCCACGACATCTGACTAATTTTCCTATTTTTAACAGAGATGGGTCTTGCTCTTGCTCAGGCTGATCTAGAACTCCTGAGCTCAAGCAAACCTCCCAGAGTGCTAGAATTACAGGTGTGAGCCACTGTGCCCAGCCTGCATATATTTTTGATAAAGTACTCAAAGTCTCATGAACAAAGGTGAGCTAACTAGAATGCGATAAACATCCATATAAGCTACTAATGTCAACTTTTAGCATTTTATTTGATGAAAATATCCAATGCTTTACCATTGGTGAAAAATTAGAAACTGTTCAGAACACATGTTGGGTCTGTTGGTATGTTGTACAAATAACATGGTATTTCTACATATCCCTTAATTTATCTAGTTACAGTGATTACTAGTTGCAATGTATATGTTTGCTATGACTGCAGAGTCTCTGACTCTTTAATTTTTGTTTCACATTGTCTAATAAGAAGATGGGATGCATGTAAATAACGAAAAAAGAAAAAAATATATAAAAACTGTATGGGCAACAATCTACCTAACGGGTACAATGAACACTATCTGGGTGACAGGCACACTTTTAACCCTTACTTGAGCATTACAAAAGCGATCCATGTAACCTAAAACATTTGCACTCCCATAACACTTTGAAATAAAAACGAAATTACCTTTAAG
>NW_012148507.1:3811433-3812708 GCF_000956105.1 Propithecus coquereli
GAAAGTATTAACATACTGCTGGAAAATCAGTCAAGGATACCCTGTTCATGTCTGTCATGTCATCTGTCCGTTTGACAATTTACATAACCAAGATAAAGAACCATGTAAAAGATTTTGGAATCCCCTTCCAAAAGTGCTAAGTATTGTTGGAAATAATACTGTTTACTTCCATACAGTCACAATTTCTTGCTAAGTGCTGAACGTATTAAGTTTTCCTATCTGAAACGCTTCATGTGTTGTTCTTCTCTCCATTTGATCTTATGAAGTTGGAATTTTAAAAATTTCCCTCACTGTATGGTCTGAATGTTTGTTTCCCCCTCAAATTCATATATTGAAGCTTGATTCCCCAATGCAGTAGTATTAAGAGGTGGGGTTTTTAGGAGCTGATTTGGTCAGGGGGGCAGATGCCTCATAAATGGGATTAGTGCCCTTATAAAAGAGTCCAAGGAATCTTGTTTCATCATGTGGGGACAAACTGAAAAGGTGCCATCTCTGAAGCAGAGAATAGCCCTTACCAGACACTGAATCTGCTAGAATCTTGATCTTGGACTTCCCAGACTCTAGAAATATGAGCAATAAATTTCTGTTGTTTATAAATAACCCAGTATAAAGGGTTTTGTTTTTGTTTTTGTTTTTTTATAGCAGCCTCCACAGAATAGTCACCATATGAATATACAAGTCTCTAAATGGAACTGTGATAGGAATACAAAAAGGTCTGGGTTAGTAAAGATTGTTTGACGATTTAAAAGGGAATCTAAGCAAATTGGAAAATCAGTCTTACCTGAAATGTGTTAAGTGTCTCTGGATGTCAAGGTCTAGAATTGGAGTGGGTCTGGAGGATCCCAGTGGTGATCTATCTTGGCTCAAGAGGTCTTGGAATTCTTTACAAATTTGTCTAAAATAAAAGATTCGAAATTGAAATTGAACTCTTGAAATGGGGCTTTAAATTTATAGCTGTGATACATTATCAAAGGTTTGTTCTCTTTTTTTGAAAGAGGACTAGATAAAATTTCATAAAGCAACCTCCAAAGTTCCATCTACAGCATACAATTGAAGTTCACAATGGTGACTTTGCTCCCAAGGACTATAGGATAATCATAAAACAATTCACATTTCAAGCAAATGACAATCTGTGGATACAGACAAAACCAGTGTTCATTTTTATGGTGAACATTCATAGTTTAACCTCAAGATAACATAAAATCCACAGGAAAAAAAATCACAATTAGTAATTGCTCTTTACAAAATTAAAATGTGATTTTTTTGAACATCATA
>NW_012148507.1:3812758-3813923 GCF_000956105.1 Propithecus coquereli
CAAAATCATACAAAGCTTGTTTGGTGATTGGTCAAAGTAACAGTCTAAGAAGTGATGGATTTGATTCTGCTTTATACTCAGAGAGTATTTGATGAATTAATACCGGGAAGAAATAAAAATAGCATTATAACAGAGGAGGAGGAAGAAAGGTTTATAGGTGTATAAAATAGACTAGCTAGTTAATATCAAGTAAAATATCCTTAATAAAGATACTATTTTTTCTAGAAAAAATGTTAGTCTTTCAGATTGAGGAATTCATGTTTACAAAAAATGACAGAAAATTAACAAAAATAAAAAACAGGAAGACATTTTAGGATGGTATAGAGCTAAAAAAAAAATATAGTCCTGAGAGTAATTTCCCTGTTAAATTATTCTTGCCTTTCACAAAATTAGAAATCCTAAGAAAAAAATGTAAATCAATTCCTGAGAATTTTTTTCAAACATAGTAGGAAAAATTTCAAACATATAGCAAAGTTGAAAAAATTTTACAGTGAACACCCATATGATCATCCTTAATATTATACTAAACTGACTTTATCACACATCTATTCATCTTTTTATACCTCTATCCATCATCAATTCATATTTTTTATGCATTTTGGAGTAATTTTAAACCTCAATACACATCTCCCTAAACATTTCAGCATACATATCATTAACTGAGGTTCAATATTTGTTTATAGTTTTGCCCTCTAAAAGCTTTTATCTCAAAAGTTTTCTCTTATATATACTAAAAAAAACAAGGAGTAAGCCTAAGAATTCTTTAGTGATTGTTTATTTGTATGATTTATACCTAATGACTATATAAGAAATGGTGGGATTTTTGTGCTTATTTATTTGACAGTTAAGCACATTTATATAATGGAAAAGTCCTCCATCACTAATATGGAGATATTACTTAACATCCTGATTTGAAGTTTCAGTGTGTGCAAATATTAATTAAGCATCATAATTAGGCTCTTTCATTTATGCAAGTATGTTAAATTTTAATTTGTTACCAACAGAGAGTAATCTTTTCATTCCTTTTTTTTCATCCATCCATTCATGCTGTAACCATTTCTTTCATTCCTGCACTGTGAGATTTCCTGTTCTAGGCTCTGGCAAAAGAGTCTAATTCAATATAAAAACTTTTGCAATGAAGTAACCATATTAGTGCACATAATGT
>NW_012148507.1:3813973-3814480 GCF_000956105.1 Propithecus coquereli
GTTTCAATGGCAGCCCCATCACAAATGAAGGGCAGTTTGTAAACCTTGTCATGAATGCAGAAAAATGGAGAGTCCTTGTTTAATATATATAGCTGCTGGGGTGTTAGAACCCCCTTGTTTTAGAGAGCTGGTGCTTTCTAGACCGTTTCCTTCCTACAAAGAAAATTTTAAAAACTGAAGATGAAAGCACACAGAGGCTTCCCCATTCTGCTTACTTGGTTGCTAGGATCATCTTTTTTCTTGCTGTCTGTTCTTTCTGTTCCATATGTTGTCTGGCAAGATGTTCTCCTACTGCTTTGGCTGGAAACTCTGTTTCACAAGTATAGCCAAAATCCCGAGCCAAGTGCAAAGCCTCCCCTGTTGGCAGACAACACAAGTCAGTTTCTTATCAATATCCAACCTTAATAATAGTAGTATCTTACATTTTCTTCAAGCCTCACTCCTTACTGTGGCCAGATGGATCACTTTTCTTATTTATTTTAAACAATCCAAGAAAAACAGCTTTTT
>NW_012148507.1:3816540-3816880 GCF_000956105.1 Propithecus coquereli
GCACTGTGAGATTTCCTGTTCTAGGCTCTGGCAAAAGAGTCTAATTCAATATAAAAACTTTTGCAATGAAGTAACCATATTAGTGCACATAATGTTTTGTGAACTAGCCAATCATCCCCCTTCCCGCACACATTTCAAATGAGCAATGGCAGGTCTTTGGTTGAGATTTTTATATTTGTGTGGTAGAAAACATCATTGCTTTTTCCTCCATTTTAAATAGAGAGCTGACATCACTAAGTGGAAAGGGTCTCTACATTACCAAGTCTGAGCAGTGCTAGTTTAATGAAGCTGCTTGCATAAAGCTGAAATGTACAAGTAATAAATTTAAATTGTTTATTAC
>NW_012148507.1:3820060-3822087 GCF_000956105.1 Propithecus coquereli
GGTAGTTTCTCTAGTTTAATGATGATTTTGTTCAAACACCAACATGTTGTTTTTCAAAGTGATAGGTCGGTTCCCCATTCGATACCCTGCACTTAGCACAGCCCCGGATTCACAGCAGGTACTCAGTAAACCTTTGTGAAGTGAAAAAGCTTTCAAATATCTTATTGGTTAGTTATGACAATAGTCTTATGAGGCACCTACTCCAAAGAATATAGTGAAAAACTAAAGCAAAAGAGACTTGCTAGAAAAAGTTAAATATATATAGAAAACCTATGAAAAATAGAAAAATAGAGTATATCACCATATTAGTGGAGCCATTTAATAAAATAGACTATACTTGAAGGCAGGGTTTCTCAACCCTTGCTACTCCCATAACCTTGGAATTCGCTTTAAAAAAAAAAAAAAAGCTGGGTTTTACCCCCATAGCAATTAATCTCTGGTGCTAGGGCATCTGCATTTCTTGAAAGCTCCGAAAGTAATTCTCTCAAACCAGGATTCAGAATCACTGTGTTAAGGTGAAGAGAAAGCATTAGGTAGTGATGAACTATACATCTTCCCAAAACATAAGGATTCTATGATTTGTGCAAAGGGAAGGCAGCCACTATCAAATTAATATTAAATGGTAAGAGCCTGTCTAGTGGGGTACTTGCATGATGAGTTCTGCCTTATTTGGCTTATATGGTATAAACTCTAGAAACAAAAAAAGAAATGTGGTAGTGAAAGTAGAGATAGGATTGTTAGGGAAACAAGGAAGACATCAGTCTTTCTTATATTTGTGTGGGCATTTAGCATAAGATGAAGCTTGTTTTTCAAGTTGGTAGAAAAGAGATGGTTTATAAATAAAAGTTGTTAGGACAATTGGATGGCCAACTGGCAAAAGAAATCCAAATAAAATTGGATCTATATCATACATCTATTATAGCAACAAAATGAAGTCCAAATGGATCAAAGATTTAAACATAAAAAATAAAGCCACAAAGTAATTAGAAGAAAACATGGAATAATTCTTTTATAATTTTGGAATCAAAAATGCCTTTTAAATCATTATAATAAAAACTAAAAGCTATGAAATAAAATATGATATGCTTATATCAATATAAAACGTTCTGCATGACAAAGACCTAAACAAAGAAGCAAACAAATAAAAACCTAAAAACAGCAAACAGACAAATAAAAGCCGGAGGTGTGGAGGTTTGCAACTCATATCAGAGATATACTAACATATAAAGAGCCAATTTTCTTAAAATATACTGAGCACTTAAAAATCAATAAGAAAAGTACTAAATATTACCCCATAAATACAAAGTAAATGAATAGACAAAAGAGCTCATAAAAATCTAAGAATATGCCCAACCTCCTTCATAATAAAGGGAACTTTTTAAAAAAAATAACCAATCAAATTATCAAAGATCAAAAATTGATAGCATTTTATTTAGGCTAGAGTACAAGAAAGTACTACAATATCAATGTTTTCTACCCCATTGCTAATAAGAGTTTAAATCTGCAACCACTATTGAGAAGAATCTGCCAATAACATGTCAAAATTACAAATGCAAATATCGTTTTACCCTGCAACACCACTCCTAGGAATTTATTGAATAGATGTACTTGCATGTCTGCAGAATTACTTATATAAGTGTGAGGTTACTCATCGCAGCACTGTCTGTAACAGCCGAAGTCTGAAAACACCTACATGATTTTCAGTATAGAATTGGTTAAATAAATTATGATACATTCATGCAGTGGAATACTATGAGGGTTTAAAAGAATAAATAACTTGTAAACACTGAAATAAGAATGAACACTAAGATAAAGTGTGAAAAAATAAAGTGCAAAAAACAATGTTATTTCTTTTGAAATTGAAAAAAAATGCATATACACATACACCCTCAGAAGGAAACAGAGAAACTCATAACGGTTTTCTTCTAAGAGGGGAACTGAATGACTGGGGAACAGAGTGAAAGGAAGTATTTTACTGTATATTTTCGTGTAACTTTTGAATTTTGTACCTTTTTATGCATTAGCTG
>NW_012148507.1:3822137-3823121 GCF_000956105.1 Propithecus coquereli
AAACCTGATTCTTGAGATCTGTCCTATTTTATGCAAAGCTCTCACCGTGTGGTAGTTTTAAAAACAGTTTGAGTGGAACAGTTGCTATTTACATTTACACTGACAGCCAGATCCTTCCTTCCCTTAGTTCTGTTTACTGCTTTCTCCTGCTTGCGATATAACATTGTTACAGGATGTATAGCAATGCTACATCAAAAGAAGTGGCAAGTGAAGACACTCTGATATGTAGTTAAAATGTGTATATCATGCCACAAAAGCTATGTGTGTGAGGACCCAAGAATGAATAAATAAATGGATCCATGAACTAAAATACACATGATATTCAGAAACAATGACAAATCTATAGTTAAATCCTTTACAACAGATGTCTTAGTCAACCGGTTTAAGAAAAATAGAAATTTGAGGATCAGAAAAGCATATGAATAAGGCTCCAAGGGATTTGACCGATTCGTGAAAATAAAGACCTATGAGTTTCTCTGTTTCTCTGTTTTTCTCTTTCTGTGCTAGGACAAAATCCTTATGTGAACAATGAGCAAGTGCAGTAGCCTGTGGTAGAAAGAGCAATCCAGGAAAGACTGAGAACATTTTTCCTTCTACTTCCATAACAGCAAATAGTGCTGCTGTGGCCTCATTTCTGTGAGAAAGATAGGCTGTCTTGTTCTTTTTTTCAGAGTGGGTTTAAGGTATTCCTTTAATGTACTGTGGCACTTGGCCATCACCCTTTTTTTTTTTTTAACACAACTGAAACAACACAGTAACTTTACAAATACCTTCATTTTACTTCATGTCATTTCAACAATTACATATTTTAGAAGTAGAATATATGTGTGTTTAGGGAGATGAGGTTACTGTTTGGAGAGGAGTATTCCAAGTACAAAGCTTTAGGCTCTATGTGCCAATTAACAGCCCCCTCCCAAAAAAGTGGAAACTAGGCTGGGCGCGGTGGCTCACGCCTGTAGTCCTGGTTCTCTAGGAGGCCGAGGC
>NW_012148507.1:3827866-3848617 GCF_000956105.1 Propithecus coquereli
CACTAAGTGGTAGGATTCCTTTCTACTACCTTTGGGTAGTTTGGCTGGCGTGGAAGAAAGAGGTTTTGTTGGATAAGCTTGTAACTATTAATAACTAACTGAATTGGCATCCTTTTGAAAGTACAATGACACTATTGATTATTATTCCAGAAAAGAAGAATAAATCAAGATTTAATGTCCCTCTAACTTTGAGAGGGTAAGTAGCAGCAGAAGATTCATCAGGATTTAAAAATCTTGCACTAGTGGACAAGGTTTTTGGACTTTGGACACAAGAAAGTTTCAGAAACTTGTGCAGGATTCCTAGCAGTAGGGGAGGTCCAAACCAAAGTGAAAAACAGACTCAAGGATTGATACCTTTTTTCTATCCCTCAGTTTTATCTTGGTTAAGTTCAGAAGTAGCTCAGAAACACAACTGTTCATAATCCATGCCACAAAAATAAATCCAAATGGAAAATACACTGTGGTCTTGCAAACCAGAAGAACTTTGTTCTCGTCCTTGCCGTATTCAATTGCATAATCCGGTGCAGAACACTTAACCTCACTATAATGGTAACTAAAATTTATTGAGCATTAGCTTTATGCCAGGCACCATGCTAAATGCTTTGCAAACATTCTGATTTAACCCTTACACCACCCTTATGAGGAAGGAGTTATTACCATTGCTTTATAGATAAGGACACTGATGTTAAAACATAATATGTGTCTTCTCCTACAGTAAGTGGTAGAAGTGAGTTCAAACAAGCTTATTTGACTCCATAATCCACACTCTTAACTATGATACTATGCTCCAGTGCATTAGACTACTCCATCTTTGTTTTCCTCCAGGGCTAAAGTTTTATGATTCTTGGTAAATTTTACTATTAAGCAGCATTGTTGTTTAGGGGAAGGAACCTAGCGGATAGATACTAATCTTTATTAAATGTCTCTATGCCACCCTGGTACCAAATTTATGTGAATGTAGTTAATCCTACAAAAGACACACAGGGCAAATGTGGTAGATATGGATGTTAAACCATCAAAAACGTGTGTTTTCTTCACATACCATAAAGTGGTTTCTGAGAAGACTCTGTCCAACTAGAGTCTAAATTTTGTAGCATATCCCACCCCCCTCCCTGCAATTAGGTATGGCCATGTGACTAGTTCTTGTGGAATGCGAACAGTAGTAAGTGGACCACCTCCTGGCCAGAGTGGGTAAGAAGTGGTGTGCTTTCAGCATCATGCCTTCCAATGTGTGTGCTAAATGAACAGAATGCCTAGGACCTAGAGGAGAGCACAGCTATGGATGGGAGAACTCTGGTCCCTAAATGAGACAGTGAAAAGAATAAAGGCCCCTGATCAGGAACATCAACATCAGACTGTGATGAGTGAAAAATAAACTTCTATTGTGTTAAGCCACTGAAAATGGGGGAATTAACAGCTGGCATTACCCTCATCATTATAGACAGTATGGTTTTTACTTATAAATTAGGAAAATGAGCTCAACCATTAAGTAACCAGTCAAAAGTCAGGCACTATTTCAAAAATGACATTATTCTGGGGGTAGGGAGCAGTGGGAAGAATACTAGGCCAAGGACTAATACATTATGCAAGCAGCACAACTAGTTCACACGAGGTAAAATGTTGCAGGACGGGGCTTGGGAGTTTATATATTTCGAAGCTAAGGAAAAGAGTAACTGTGACACAGGGTTTAAAGTATGAAAGAGTGAGTAGAGATTATATACGACATTTGGGAATGGTTTCCCTTTCTTTTGCTGATATATATTTACATTCTCCATTGTCTCACACTGTTTAAAAATACACACACACACACACACACACACACACACAGAATTGGACCTCCTAGCACAACAGACTGCAAGCCAAGGTATTTATATTTAAGGACTTAAATAAACTGTGCTTTCAAAACCCCAGGCATTGCCTGAGAATGTTACATGCGCTTTTATAAATGCAGCAAAACTACACCAAGCAAGCTTCCCACTCAGGCAAACAGAACTTCCTGTAGCAACACTCCGCAATGTCAGCTATCTTGCAAAAATCACAGGTGAGGACAGAGTGATGGACAGGAATGACTAGATCATTGATTCCTGAGATTTGTTTTAACAACCACCAACTCTGCAAACATTGTTCTGAAATAAAATTCAGAGGAGGCAGGTACAGAAGTTGCCAATTCAAAAGTAATAATCATATAGCAAGGGTGTTAGAACTAGAATAATAATATTGGCCAAATTTTTTAATGTTTTCTAGAGACAGAATTATTTCCATTGTAGAAAGAGTCTGTAATTATCCCAATGTCTCCCCAGGAAGATCAGTGCATTGGATTAAGCAAATCTAGGCCATGATATTTTCCAGAGGCTGACATCTCTCTGATCTTATAGATACTAGAATGGACAAAGGAGAAATCAGGGTAATATAATTAATAAGGAGAAATGAAAAAAAGAGGCTTAAAGTGAGGTACGAGAAGTTGTTCCTAATCATTAGTATATATTTAAACTTTAGATCAAGACATATGAGTAAAAAGGGAATAAGATCTGGTATTGCTTTCATGGAACACAATTTAAATATTTCTATCTCATTCTAGATTAAATATATCTATGTTATACAAACCCCCCAAAAATCCCCACTCTAAATATCTGCCTTACTAAAATGTTTACTTTTCAAACAACTTTATCAGGTGAAAAAAAGTTAATCTCATGTTCTTTATCCCATTGGTTACTACATACAATATTTATAACAGAGAAGTTATGAATTATTGAAATATATTGTAAATTTGCATCAAATAACCCTGTTTTATAAATTCCTAAAATAATCTTTAAAAATAATGACTCTAATATATGGATTCGAAAATGATGCTAGCAGCTATTAGTAGAGTGACTCTGTTTAAAAGGAATATAGGAAAAAATGAGTTCTAAAATAATTTTTAAAAAATGATTGAAAATCCAAAGCGAACATGGACAACTAGGAATGTCATGATGAAACCTGTTATGTCAGTGGCAAGGGTTGTTTTTGAAAAATGAATGTTCATTTGCTAACTTGAATTCCCCTCATAAGGTATTTTACTTACTGTTCATTGATTGGATCTTTACAAAGATTATATCATCTCTGCATGGAAAGCCCATTAGGGTCCCCACACACAATTTCTTCATTGGTATTCCTATAAAAATGTCAACAATGGCCAGGTTGTATTCAAATCTCCAGAAAAAGACAGAAGAAAGTATTGTAAAGTCATAAAATTTTGACCTTCATGAGATTTATTTCTAAGCCCGGCCTATGAAGAATAAAGTCAATTGGATATTTTCCCTCTTGTGTTCAATATAGTATCAAATGAAACATCAGTAATGTATTGCACCATCAGAATGTTTGAGAAACTATCAGTCCAGCCATGGCTAGACTACCCTATATAAGTTTCAGGCAGCAGTTTCAAGAGAAAGTTAAGATAAACTAAATTACTAGCTATTGGTGATTAAAATGCACACATGGGTTAATATAGAAAATCCAGGAGATAAAGGGGAGATGTCAATAAAAAAAATAATAATAATGGTGAAAAGTAGTAGTGTTCTTTCCTGTAAGACTATATAGGTTCATACAAAAGCTGACGGACAATTTTAGATGACTAGGAATCTAGTTTAGAATTTCTGAAAAAAATTAAATGTTGCTGGCTCTTGCAAAAATATTTGATTGAGGGGGAAAAATATTACCCAAGTGGTCAATGCAAGGGCTTATGAACACCAAATAGTAAATATGGTGAAGTTTATACAGAATAAAACTGTACAAATGGAACAAACATTAGACTCTAAAAGGGTCAAGGTTTCAGAAATGCTGACAAGAAACATAATCTATTTACTACAATGTCCCAGGAGGTTGATAACTCAGAGTTGGGTTGCTAACATTTTGTATACATCTAACATGATCTGCAGGATTCCAGGGGTTATGAGCCTCGTGCAGAACATGGCATCTTGCTAGCTGGAAAGGAGTCATCAGCTGTTACCACCAACCCAACTGAAATGTGGGAATAAAAAATATAAAGGAGAGTCATCAACAATGAGGTCACTGTTCTTGTCAGCTCAGGGTTATAATGAAGCCTATTTCAATTTAGATGGAATGTCCTTGTTCATCAAATATTAGGTTCTTGTCATATCCCAAGATAATCTGTAGTTTTTTAAACCGTGGCTCATGACTCATGACTCAGCAGTGAGTTGTGAAATAAATTTAATGGGTTTATAATGAGCATTTAAAAAGAACGAAAAAATATGGAATAGAACATTGCACATAATAATAAAACTTTAAAAATTATGTGTGTGTGAGAGTGGGTTTGAGGGTCATAATATGCGGGGAGTTGAAAGATGCAGAAGGTCCCTTTGTCCCTAAATCTCTTTTCCACAGTTTCATCAAAGTGCCTAAAATACAACAGTAAAAGAGTTATATCTCTACATCATGAAGCTTTTGGGGATTTCAAAAGTACCCAATTAAGAAAAGATGTATCTGGGCAGAATAAAATCTTAAGTTGCATTAGCCAAGGCTAAATGAGTAGAACACGAGTTAGGCACTTCTGTGACAGGAGAGTTATGCTGAAAGAGTAGATGGGAAGTCTCAGGAGATAATCCTAGGATTTCACGTATTTGACCTGCACCCATTCCGTTAGTACAGATTGATGACTCCTACATAGGATACTCCAGTGCTCTTGGCTACCATGAAAATCAGTAAGAAGGATTATGAACATACACTTTTATGGCTTTTCCATTTGTACTGGCCAGTACTTTCACAGACACTGTGGAGAAAAATCTTTCTTGGGGTCTTTAATTTTCACACCAGTTACAAATTTCGTGAGAATTTATAGTCAATCCATCCTGACTAGTGGAAAGGACCCAAGGAAAATTTAGATCAATCATACCTAAATATCATTATATATCAGAATCACTTGGGGAGTTTGAAAGAATATAGATGTCTGGGACATACTCCCATATTGAGCTTCAGTCAGTTTGGAGATGGGGTCCAGGCACTTTCTAATAAACCCTCTCATTTGATTCTACTCTAGAGTTGGGTTTGAGAACCACTCAACTCCTACCATCCATATGATTCTTGAATTCCCTCTATTATATCATGAACAAGTGTTTTGTTATATTTTTAGACAACTATAATTTTACCACTGTATGTACTTAAAATGAGCAGGAATCAGTCTCCCTTTAGAATCAATCCATTAGTCATTAGTCATTTTTTCTACTTTGCTCTTCCCCTAGAATCCCCCAAACCATATGGGGAGATGATAGGTCAATCCCTCTACCACATGCCAGCCCTCAGTTATCGGTACACACAGGCAAATATAGCACAAAACTACAACATAGCAACACTTATTAAATATTAGTTGCCAGTAATACTATTGTCATAGTTGTTATTTTCATTACTACTATTAGCGAGCAAAGATTACTGTTAAAAGCAAAATCATCATAGCAATTTTGCCAAGACAAATGTCAAGAGCACACTACTTCTCAATGTTGTACAGTAAATGCTATATATTGATAACCTAGGAAAATGCTAGATGTCTGTTCTTATGTCTCACTCACTACTTCCTACAGTGCTGTATAGACAAGTAATGGATGCAAGAAAAGTGTCACAGGTGTGTTCAGGTGAGGTTTGACAAAAAAGAACCCTGCCTGTCATATTTAAAACAATAGCATTCTGCATTATAGAAGAACTTTCCTTTGACATTCAAAAACTTCCTGCAAAGTTAAAAAAAAAGACTCCAATAATACCTCTCCTTAAAAGATTGAATGAAAATGTGTAAAGTTTAGTCCTTACGGGAAGAAACAAAGAGGAAAAGTGAGTTGGGAAAAAAATAACTTCTAGGAATATATTTATTTCCACTTCTCTTTCTATACTACTGGTTGACCTTAACCTCTCTCTGACTCAGCTTACCCACCCAACGAATGTCATCGTGCTCTAAGAGATGTCTACTAGGATTAATACCATGTGATTCCAGGCTCAGTATCATGGCTAGACTTCTGGGAACTCTTCATAAAGGATTATTTATCCTTTAGATCATGTTGTACTGAATTACAATGAATTAAATCAGATTTATCTAAACTCTAAAATAAACAATAATAAATTGTAGGGTGTAACCATTAACCGTATTGCTTTATGGTATGGAAAAAAGTTAAACAGCATAATGTAACAAATCTGAATTTTGAAGAATTGCCAACCTTCCAGCAATTACTTTACCAAACTGAGAAGTCATACCTTCAACTAAGGAAGTCAGGAGGGTGACATTGGCTGCTTTCCGTCTTCCTGCTGGCAAGTTTAAGCCAAGCCTATCCAGTTTCTCTCTCAGGCAGCGGCCCCCATTCTTGGATTTTGCTCTGTCCAAAAACAAGTAAAAACCAGGTTTTGAAATTTCACATTCTGATAAAAATTATGAGAAGACTTGACCATGAGGAGATTACAACATCAGATGGAAGACATTAGGGCTAAGGGTTGAGGGTATGGTATCAGTACAGTTAGCGGACACACAGCGCTAGAAAACACTTTTGTCTTACCTTCTCAAAATGCCTCCCAAGAGTGAAGCATTGAGGCACTCAGGTGGTGAGAGGCGCCTCTTTACCTCAGCAATGGTCACCTTGTATTTGGAAGTAGAACTGAGAAGGGACAAACGGCCAGGGACAGAGCAAAACAAGTCTGTGGGGTTGACCACACAGGTACCACCTTGGGGGATAAAAGTATGTAACATGTTAGTGGTAGTAGGAGACGACAATCGTATGAGAGGCTGTTAATATCAAGAGACTATTCTGGATTTGGGAATACATGATAAGAATTGTATTTACACATCACCCCGATCATCTTAGAGAGCTGCTCTGAATATGTTCTTTCAGATACTACTCAGGGTTGTATCTTTCCAGTATCATACATAAAATGTTTGTGAAGGTACAATTGTAACATTAGACAAAATTGGCATTCTATAGAGTGTAGACTGGCTCACCAGTGTTAATTTTGACATCATCCATGACAAGAAATGCTTCAATTAATTAAAAACCCTGAATTCCAACCCCACAAAGGATAGGTATTATTTATTCATGGTTGTGTGTTTATATACACATAGACACACACAAACACACACACACACAATAGATAGAAATTTTTTATCCACAACTCTCTATTCCAAAATATTTAAAAACTACCATCTCCTTTCTCTCATCCATCTACCATCTAAGGGACCACAGTCACTCAATCCCAGATACCACTAAAATCATTTGCCCATTGCCAGAAATTTCCAACACATAGAGGTGACAATGGGTCAAGTACCTCTACTATATACTGGCCCTCAGTATCAGCACACATAGACAAACACAGCACAAGATCTAGAACACAGTAACACTTATTAAATGTTAGTTGCCAGTAATATTATTGTTGTAATTGTTATTGTCATTATTACTATTAGGGAATAAAGCAAAGATAACCATTAACAGCAAAAGCACCAAAATCACCAAAGCACTTTTGCCATGCTGGGGTTCCTAGGACAGAAGCTTTCTGTCTCCAAGGTCCAGCAAGCTCCTTGAGCTTCCATCTTCTCCAGGAACAACAGCGTACATTGTCTATCCTCAGACAACCAGTGAGGACTGAAGTAGACTTGAAGACCCAAGGGTGATAATCTCCGAGGAGAGTTTCCTGCTGCCCAATTCCTCACCCACTGAAAAAGTCCTGAGCTGATGTCCACCCTGCTAGCCTGGTGACTATATGGTCTTGGCATCCAAGGCTGCGTCATGCATTGAGGAATCTGAGGGTAGAGTTTTTAAGGTTCAGTGGCAAATTTAAATTCACAGTGATTTGGCCTTTCTGAGCATGCATTTGATTTCTTCAGTTAGCAGCTATCATAAGACCCATCACTGGAAAAGGGTAGAGAAGGGGAAAAACATAGATGGGACAAGAAAAGTGGACAGAAGAGTGTTGATCAAGATATTTTTACTCAAAGTGTGGTCTTCATTGGGCAGCACCTGCATGTCCTATGAACTTGTTAGAAGTGTGAAATCTCAGGCCCACCTCCAGGCTTTCTGAGTTAGAAAATGCATTTTAACAAGACCCGTAGATGATTCATGCCCTGGTTAAAGTTTGAGAAGTACTGGAGAAGACTCACCACTTGCCTCTCAAGTGGCTCCTATCCTCTTTTACTAAGCAGCACAGTGAAATGTTGCATAGGTGGAGTCTCTGGCATTCAGATTTCAGTGTGTTCCCTGGGCATCATGACTAAATAATCTAGAAGAACACTTAAAAAGACAAAGGAACTCCAGACCTGGGGGGAGGGAACAAGCTAGCCTCACTCCACCCTTAAAACGTTTTTACCCTGTACTTTCTGGAATTCCTCCTGGCTTATGGCACCCAAGTTTCCCCTGAAAGTGCTGGAGACTAACCAAGATCTTTCTCCCTAAGCATTCCCAGGCTAAATGCTTCTCTCCCAGAACGGGAGAGAAGTTAGTAGGAATGTCAGGGGAGCCAACTATCTCCAGGCTGGAAGTTGGGTCCTGTACTTGGCCAAAACCCCCCACAAGTGCCTAGAAACCTACCCTCAATTTGAAATCCGAGAGATCATAATCTCATTTGTCAAATTAAAATCTTTTTCTTGGATTCAAACTTGTAGCCAATACCATGAAAACTTGGAAAACTGTGCAAACACCTGTCTTAGGAGCTGGAAACACAAGTTCTCCTGTACTTCCCCACTTTGCATTCCCAGAGAGTTTTAAATCAGAATATAATAACAATACAAACATTTTCCCAGATTCTTGGACCTGAGGCTACTATTTCACTTTTGTTCATGTTTTCTCTTTGTACCTATAGATGCAAAATGCATATTAAAAATAAGCTCTTAAGTGAATTCTCAAAAGTTGAGATGAACAAGAAAACAAGATAGGTATCAATGTATCTTGGTTTTAGAGTAATATTATGAGAATCATGACTGATTACTTTAGAATTTAGGTCAGTCTGAAACAAAAATATTAAACAAACAAATGTGCATATCCAAAATTCACATAGCTCTCTTCTAAAACCAGGACTCTATCCACAGTCACTATGAATCATAAGCAAATTTATACTCTTACATAAACCACCCTCTCTTGTACACAAGCCAGTATGCAGTTGAGGACACAGGAATCTTACCTAATTGGTTCCAAGTTTACTATGAGTGAGAGAAGGGAGTGTTTGGGTATATGTACATATTAGTTTTTTGGCTGCTAAGGGAAGGGAAGGACACAATTTTAGACCTCTTCTATCTTTACTAATCTTCAGTGGGTTAGAAACCTAATTTAGGGAGATGTAGAAGACTATTATTTTTATAAAAGAAGGACTTAAATCATGCTCTCTCCCATTGGAAAATGGCCTCCTTTTGGCAAAGAAAATCCCATGTGCTAAAAGCCAGCTGCTCCCAGGGAAACCACTGAATCCAGTACCTAGCATGTGCTACTTACCTGAGTCTCTCTTTCCTATATCCAGGTTGGGTTTCTGGCTTATGCTCAAGGAGGCATTTATTAGGTAAGTTACACTGGCTGCATATTAAAAGTATGTTTTATGCACACACAAATTGCCTGAAGGATTTATTTTGTATTCAGGATTAGCCATCAACTCTAGGGTCTTTTATTTTTTATGTCACAGCATCTTTAAAGGGAATTTCTGTTGCTTTGATACTTGGCATTGCTGCAGCCTTGGGGAACTCTCTCATTCTGGCTAAAGATTTGGCAACTTGTAGAGTTTACAGCAACATGGGGAACTTGATATCTTTCTTCTCAATTGTTTATTTTTTTTAGGGACATAGAAAAAAGTAATAGGTCAATATACCCAGAGTTTTGCATTTGGAATGAAGGTACTGAGGGGGTGGGACTTCTTTAATGGGATCCAGACTACAGATGGTAATGATGAAATCTCAAAGAAGGAAAGTCATGAAACAGTGGACTACATCAAGCAATTTACAGCAGTCATCCCCAGTGTTACCAGTTGAAGTTGCTCATGGTGCTTGTGTTGCATGTCAGCTCTTATTGAAATTGTGTGATAGTTATTCTAGATCTAGCATCCCAGTTCAGAATGTCTTTGATGCTACAGCCAGCATAATCATGCAGAACTTCTCCAGAGTTCATCTCTTTTCCATTCATAGTTCACAGAAGCAATACTTCCACGGAGGTCATTATTTTCAAATTTGGAGATAGGGCTCTTTATTTCCAGTGATGCTGCAAATTCAGATGGGTAGCTATGGTAACAGTGTTAGAAATCAGGAACTATCTACTTAAGATCCCTTCTCTAGGACATGGATTTCATAAAAGGGATAACTTTACCATAGCTACGGGAAGAAGTCAGCCAGGGACACTGTAGGTGTGAAAAAGCTAGGCACATAGATGCACATAGATGCAGCAGATTCTCAGCTGCCATACCTTATCAGACCCCATGCAGCCTGAAGCATGGGTTGGGGCTACCTTCTTCTCGGTGTAGCCAGGAACATCTGGCCGTATGTCTGCAGGTACAGTGTGGGGTAGTGGAAATAGTACTGGGCTACAGGTAAGAACTTGGCAAACTGGAGACCCATGCAACCTTGTGTGAGGAACACTCTAGGCCTCAGTCTGTACATCTGAAAAATGAACATGCTGTCACCTACTCTACTTATCTCCCCAGCTTGTGAGGAGGTACAAGGGAAAATGGATGCACTCACGCGCTCATCAGCCTGAGTAGAGGCCACCCGACCACATCGCAGGGTGTGAGCTGTGAAGCGGGACAAGACGGTCCCCCCACAGTCTGTGCTGCAAATGGCTGGAAAAAGCCAAGCACTGACGCCTAGGCGAGCTTTTCCTCTCCTTTTCCCAAGCTATTAGGTCAGAGGAAACATCCGCGGCTGTCTCCAAGGAGCTAAGGCTCCCCGGGCGCCCCTAAACCTGTCTCTCAGCCACAAGCGCGGCCTCCGCGCCTCCCCCCTCCAAGAACACACCCGGCTGTGGCGAGAGGCCCCGCGCGCTCTCCAGGTGCGATCAATACTTCCTAGCCGGCTTCGGGGCGCTGCGCCGCTGCGCGCAGCCTCTCCAAAGCCACAGCGCCGCCCCACTCGTCGCCGCGTCGGTGTTGACATAATTAGACCAAATCTTGAGAGCAAAATAAATGTTCTGTTCGCCTTACAGCCAAACAGATGTTTACAATTCAAATGAAAGAAATACAAACGGCAGGGATTTTTCTTCTCCCCTTCTTCATCTCCAGTGATCGCTCGTTTTTTCTGACACATTAAAAATGTGTAAGCGATTACAGGAGTTTCCTGTCCCTGTTTGTTCTGCGGTTGCATTTCTGCGAGCTGCGCGTGCGAGCTGGGCGGGTAGGATTATTCTCCGCTGCTTCCCCTCTAGCCTCTCACGCTTCCCAATCCTCCTCCCCCACGTTACCCCTCCACCCACGGCAGCAGATATTAATCGTAATCAAATAGCAAAGGAGTGCGGGCTTAATTGCAATCAATTAGGCCTTTGATGAGTTGTCTGCAGCGAATTGTGCTGTTTGGGGGAAGGGTATGGCATTACAGGTATAACTGGATTACCAGGGCTGAAAGAGCTTCTCCCGGAGCAGATTCCAGGCAGAACAAAAGAAAGGGAGGTCTGCTCCAGGAGACCGGCTAGCTGAATGTGGTGGTGGGTATGTAATAGCGCGTATGGAGGGGATTAATCCCCATTCCTCAGTGCAGAGAGTGCTTTGACTTTTGATGATTTTCAAAGCAGTAAAGAAATAAGAGAGAAGGCCATAGGCTATGGGAAAGCAGTTCCCCTCTCCTAGCTACCCCTCCCCCCCAAGATTCCCAAGGAACCATGCCTCTAGAATGCTTTGGTACAAGAGTTTTAAGACTTCCTATGAAGGAGATTGAATTTCAAATTTGCAGCATCTGCATTTGGGGACTAAGGCAGGTGAGGCACCAGGCGTAATTATAGCTCTGTTTTCACCCACAATGGAAGAGCCATGGAGATGAGTTTTGGCCAGTTCCAGTTGAGAGAGAGGGAGAGAGAGAGATTGCCCCTAGTCACTCTCTAGTGCCACTGACAAAGGAAGAGAAACAAGGCTTCCCACCCTCCTCCAATCTTACTCCTTCCAGGAGCTGCTGAAAGAGCCGACGCCTCTCTCCAACCCCGAGTCCAAGGCTCAGGGCTCTGTGAAACCCGAGGCAGCAGTGGAAAGCCATCCTGCTGCACAAGAAGCCCGAAGGCCGCCATGAGGGCAACGACCGGGAAGGCAGTCAGGTCCCACCTACCTGTTCTTAGTAGACTGGACAATTGAAGCTAAGGCTCCGTTTCAAGGAAGCATTTTTTTTTTTTTTAAAGAAATTAAATCAGATCTGACAATATTTGTACTGCAGCATAAATGCCTCCACCTTGGCGTGTCAGTCACCTCTAAGCGATCTGATAAACTCCAGCTCGCTCAAAACGTGCAAAGTTCAGGTCATATTAATTCCCCAAAAATGTTTTGATTCAAGATGGTTTGTATTTTGTGTAGCCACGGGCAATCGGGAAAGCGCTCCTGCCTGCCGGTGGCCGGGTCGCTCCCTCTCCGCGTGGCCCAGAGGCTACGGCGGTACTTAAGCTTCTGAAATTAGCCTGGGGCTGCAAGGCAGAATGATCACAAAGCGAAACAAGGGCGCTTCCCCTTTTCACTTTTTTCATTTTTTTCTCTCTCCCTCCTCCCCAGCACCCACCCCACCCCCCTTTTTTTTTTAGTTTGCCATCCCGATTCCACAAAAGAGACGGGGGCCAAAATGTCACTTTCCACCGTACTTGGAAAAGCTAAGTCTTCACATCTCACCTCCGTCCTCTTACGAAGGCCACAGCCCACTACCCAGTTCAACCCCTACCCTGCGACTCCAGTCTGGATCCGTTCATTATTAGCTTCATCATCATCATCGTCGTCATCAGCATTGTTCGCTTGTGATTAAATGCTCAGAGCAAGAAATGAAAGGGACCGTTGCCTGACAAAGGGGAGGGGGACATACGCGAGCCTTAGAAGATTCACGGGGAAAAGAAGAGTGGGTTTTCCTTTCTTTTTTTTTAATGATTAAAAACACAGACGACTCCTGTAAATAGAAGTCTCATTTCTTCAAGAGATGCCTTTTGAAACCCAGTATCTGAATATTCAACGAAGGCAAAGCTCCACTCTG
This sequence comes from Propithecus coquereli, assembly GCF_000956105.1. NCBI lineage: Eukaryota > Metazoa > Chordata > Mammalia > Primates > Indriidae > Propithecus > Propithecus coquereli. Next base: position 3,841,005 of record NW_012148507.1, read on the forward strand.
TACGTACAACATTAATATGATCTCTGCAGAATTTGCTACTCAGTAATATTAACATATCAAAGCCGACGCCCGAGGCGAAAGAAGCTATCGATACGCGAGCACAGGGTAAAGTAAAGATTATTGGTTCTGATGGTTGGAGTGGCGGAGCTGCGGGCAAAATCGCGCACACCATTAACCGAGAGTGAGCGCGAGGGGAGCTGCGCCTCCAAGGCGGCGGCAAATATTTTATCTAGGTGGTAATTACCTCGCCGCTGCGGCCCCTTCCATGTATTCTTTGGCTATCGGGCCTTCATTACAGGCAAACCCAATGTAATGGCCACTTAATAAAGTGAGTCAAGACAATGATATTTGGTTCTTTACAAGTAAAAGTGGCCAAATTGAAAAAATAACTGGGACCACCCCACCCCCAACCTCTTCACACCACCGCCAACCAGGGCAATCTCCCGATAAACTCATGGAAGGTATATAGGCATGTATCTTTCTTCAGGAAGAATATCCGGGAGTCTTTCAAAGTGTAATCTATTTTTTCCTCCCACAGTAAATTCTGGAAATCATTAGAAATGAAAATTTATCCAAGAACTTATCAGGAGAGAGAAAATGGTGAAAAGTTGTGCTTTTCAATGAATCGTGTTTCATGTGGAGACTGGAATAGAAACAGACATTCTTATCCAAGTTGTTAGACAATATTGGGTTATATGGCAGAGTGCTTGAGTTAATATCCTCCTGATTTTTGATGAACAAAGGTGATCTGAACTGTTGGTATCACGGGTCCTGTGCACTATTATGACAATAGAGAAAAGAGGTTTCCTTAGCATTTCTTTAAAAACAGGAAGTCCTGAGATGAGGAACTGTGTGGCTCTGTGGATCATACACCCCTTTTTAAGACAACACTTCCTTGCTAACCTCTTGTAAATTGTCAAGAACATTGATTGTTTCAGACACACACCTTCCTCTCCAGGGCCCAACCAGGTTAACTTGCTTTTCTCTAAGATAGCTGAAATGGAATAAACTCTGCAGCTAAATTCTGAATTCCTTCAAAGTGGGGGGATTAGAGTTTAGTCAAACGATGCAGGCATAAACCCCAAGTTATGTCCCCTTTGCGCTGTTCTCCTGTGAGATCCATGTCTGGTTTAAAACAGCACATTCAGTGATGATTTTTAGGTGAAACGAATGGCTACCAAATTCTACAAGAACAATAAAGCATCGCCTAAGGAAGACTATGTTTGTGGCTCTGACAAAGTAAGACCGCAGCTCACGCCTTGTAGATACCTAAGAGCTTTGGTCTTTCTTGAGAGGGTGGGGCGACAAGGTGAGAGGGTGTCCCTTAAGTCTCCACCCAGAAATTCAACGATTCCATAGCTATCTCCTCTCCTGTCCTTGGCCTCGAATAATTTCCACCCTCTGTCAGCTATCGTATGCTGAGATGCAATTTCCAAGCATTTGAGAAGGTGATTTTGGAGCAAGTGCGAAACTGAATGCAAAACCACAGTAGCCGGAGCCGGCTCTGGGAGGCGCGGGCTCCGGTCCCTAATTAGTGGCGCTGTCCTTCAGCACCACCGGCATCTCTGTGCGCCCGGAGGGCTCTGCTTCACCTTTAGTTTTACCCGCCCAGGCAAACCCTGATCAGCTCCTCTCACCTGGTCCTCTTTTCTCTGTGTATTTTGTTGTTGTTGCTGTTGTTTACCTCCTCCAACAGTGTGTGTATTTTATTTCAATATTCACCAATCTTGGGCCTATTTTGTGTCATTTCAATATGGCTGAGTACTAGCTGGGCTGACAAACTTAATACTGCTCACTTTAAAAACCTTTGTGGAACAATACCAGTAGGTATTTTCTTTTCTTTTTTTTAAAAAACTAGCTTTTAAATCTCCATAGGGTGAAATAATGGAGTTGAAGAGCTCTTTTAAATTTAATGTAAACTCCAAAACCACTACAATAGCCAAATTCTTAAAGGAAAGTACTCTTTGTTTCCTTCCCTCTCAATTTAAACAGAGTTTCACATTGCACATTAGGTTATGAAATCTGCAGTTTAAACATGAAACAATCCACTGCTTTCTACCAGTACATAACTCTCTCCAGAAAAGCAAATTTTTCAAGAAGCTTTGAAAGAGATGGAGAGGGACTGCGGGACATTTATTTGGTATGATCCAAAGTGACTCAGATTTTAGTGGTTAGGTTACCAAAGACAACTGCGGCCCTGGAGCAGGAATTAGTCTTGGTGAATAGGCCATGTCTTATTAATTCGTATGAAGTTGGGATAACAGCTGGTCCCTCTTGCTTTCGTGCTCCTCGGGTTACTCAGCTCGCTAGGAAAATAAACTTCAGAGGCTCTGGGTACAGTTAAGTGGGGAGGCCAACAAAATCTGCACTGCCTTGAGGCCCTGAGAATGTCATAGTTCAAAACCTTTTGTCAAAATGGAACATCTGAGATGCAGCCCCCTTCAGTGCCTGAACTGAAAGCAACAGCTCTCTCCTCTCCTCTTGCCTTCCCTCCCCTTCCAATTCCATGGGTAACTCTGGATTCAGATGTTTTCCTCAACAGATGGGAACAAGAAAGCTTTATCCAGTACAGTTAACACCACCTCCTCCTCCCACCCTCCCTTGAAGAAAGAAATGTTCTGGACATTTAGAAAAATAAGGGCAGCTACAATATTGGTGTTTCATTAGCCTCCCCTAAAGCCTCAATGATCTAGCCTTTCACAGAATCCCTCAAAGCCTCAAGCTAACACCATCACCTCAAACACCCAGGCTGTGGCTGGCACATTTAGGGCTAAAAGAGACCCGAAATTCTGCTTGAGGATGTTGTATTGGTGTTGGGGGAAGGGGATGTGAGAAGCTCCCCTCCCTTTTCCTTTTCTTTTTTCTTTTTTGCTTCTAACTTTGGTTCTGTCACTGTTCTGTGAGGATGAACAACAAATATCTCCCATCAAAAGTCTTTTGGGCATAGCCTGGGTTCAAGCCTCAATGAAAGAAGGGAGACTTTTTAACGTAGGTACGCCTGTGTGGAAGTAGAATAATTCACTGAGAATAATTGTTTTCTTAATCATCAGACAAGGAATCTGATGTTTAAAAGCACTATCAGAACTTCAAAAGAATGTAACAGATAAGAGAAGAAGGTTTAGGGTTAACACATTGTTACTTACCTCTTCTTATCACTCCACCTTGGCCATTGAGAACAAGTCCACACTGGGCTTCCACAGAGCCCTTAACAAAAAATAAAATAAATAAAATCACTCAAATAGATCCTGATAGGTATGGCCACGTGGGTAAAGTCTTTGAAACTGGCCCATCCCTGAACCCCATCTCAATAGACATTTTAAAGCAAACATTGAGCTGAAGCAAGTTTGTCAGCAAACACAATTTCAAGGAAAAAATCTCAAGAAAAACCACAGTCTAAAAGTTGTATAAATCTTAAGGTATGCATTTTACATCACCATAGAATATTACACTTCAAAGTGCCTGAGAGCCTTTCATCTTGGCATAAGAGAATGAGAAGCCCTTTGAGTCTCCATCAAGGCACATAGCATATATACAGGCAGTGTATACTCAGCACTTTCTGAGTGGAGCAAATTACACCTAGAGTGTCAAGCCTGGGACTGTGGGTTTCTTGGGGGCTCAAAGGAGCATTTCATATGCAGGATTCAAGATATCTTCTGGAGGTTCTGTTTTACCCCAAATGTCGGGACATCCTATAATGCTACGCAAAATGGGCCTTATGAAGGAAATACCTTCAGGTTCACTCACTGTAGATCTTCAGGCTCCTAATGGATTGAAGAATCATTTGAGCTGGAAAGGTGGAAAGGATTTGCTGATTTTTGGTTAAGAAAAATAAAAATTTCTCTCTGTGTCTTTTTTTTTTTGAATCGAAATGTGTTAAAGGCTCATTTTCCTTTACAAACAAACGAGGTATTGGACATGAAAGAGGCCTTGAAGGGTGTTAACCTACCCAACAGCCCGTGAAGAGTTAAGTAAATGCGGAGAGAGTCGGTGCATAATAAAAACCCACTTTACAAAACAACCTTTACAACCCTGGCTCCCTTTCGCCTCCCCATTTTCACCATATTGAGGCAGGCCTGTAAGACCCCCCTTTTCAACCTACTCACGAGCTCTTTCTTATTTTAAATGTTCTGCCTTAAAGTGATTATCAAATCAATATGAAAAAAAAAACTTGGAGACTGAGCATAAATTAAAGCGGTGATGGGAAAAGGTGTGACAGTTTCCTTTGTTGGCCATAGCAAATCTTTTTAGGGGACTCAAAGATGGAACTGAAGCCACAAGACTGTTTGCATCTGTTAGGCAGACTTAGACCGCCCTCCAAACCATTGGACTTTCACTTAAAATTCTGTGCAGGGAAAAGTATATTTACATTTGTTGCATTTGAAATGAGGCATATGCTGATGAATGTTTTAAAAAGGAAGAAATAAAAGGAGAGAGACGGGTTTCTCCCACACACTCCCTCCCCATTTCTCATTTTAAAAGTAGCTATGACTCTTTCTTTCTTTTTCATTTTGCCAACTTGGTCCAAGAAGAGTGGAAGAAAATAACTTGCCAGATTTACAAATTTGCTACATAACATTCATAGCTAGGTAGATAGACATATAAATATGGATACAGAGTATGATATGTGCACATGCGTCTATATCTATGTAAAGATATATGCAGATATCATACACCATACTCTACTTCTTCTAGTATCTTGGAGTGTTTCCCTCAGTATGAGTAATGTTGCCTTGATATGAGTAATAAAAGGGATAAGGGAGATTAAGTACATATATAAAAAAAGAGATAGGCTGAAGAAAAGATTTCAAAATATCTTAAATGTAGATGGTAAAGGGCCTGAAGCTCTCCAAGGGAGTGGACCGCTTTCCCTCCCACTCTCTGGCGCACCGTTAATATGTTTATTTTCTTGGAAGAAACAAATCTTGGTCCCTTCACTTAACAAACTTTTCCCCCTCATAAGTAAAACATGTTGTTTGGTCGGATGACATTGCATAAATGACCAGTTGAATGGCACTAAGTCGAAAATTGGATAAACTACGGTGTCCTTTTGCATGGGATTCGCTCTTTGTCTGGTGCTTGCAAATGTTCTAATCCCCTCTTTTGAAAAATGCCCGGCTTTGTGCCTAGCACAGAAAAAAAATTTGTACAGATACAAAAAAATCAGCAGCAGACGTGGCTATTAAAAGGAGTAAATAGGTTTTAGTTGAGCTAAGCATTGAATGGCAGATTTTTTTCCCCTTGAGATATAAGGGGATCCTTGTGAAAAATGTAAAAAACACCCTGAGCGTATAAAATTATTTTGTGAATGTAAATGTAGAAAGTCAAGGTTTATGTATCCAAATCTTTTTTTTTCCTCACTGTTCTTGCCGGTATGGCTCTTTGTTGGAACTGTAAGGGCTTTCACTTTAATTTAAAAATAATCCCTTGCTCAGAGGTAAATGAGGGGAAAAGATTTTCTGTGCGCAACAAGGGATCTCTTATGTCTCCAACTTGTGCTCCTGAAATACCTCTCCATTCGTTATGGAGAGCGTGCAAAAGGTGACCAGCTTTGTGCAGAGCGAAAAAGGAGGGACTCGCCGCAGGTAGAGCTGCACTTTGAGCTAAAAAGAAATACAAATTTGGGTCTTCTGAATTCTTTTACTGGACATTTGTGGGTTCATTTGTTTGAAATGCACCCATGACAATATGATTGCATAATTATAAATTCTATTGTTGGCAAAGAATGTGCAGAAGTGTGTTAAGAAAGAAAGTACAAGAGAGATCATTTGACTGAGTGATGGCCTCTACAGTTTATGAATTACTTTCTTCTTTCCAGCTTTCTTCCTTTCCTTCCATCCCTACCTCCCTCTCTCCCTCCCTTCTTTTCCTTCCTTCCTTTCTCCTCCTTGCCTTCCTTCCTTCCTTTTCTTCTTTCACTTTCCCTTCCTCTTTCTTTTTTCTCCCTCTTTTGCTTCCTTTCTGCTCTCATTTCTATCTTTTTAGGGGTTACATCTTACGTAAAAATGTAATGGCCTGAAGAGAAAAAAATAAAATTATGAATCATCCAACCGGGATGGGGTTCGGGTACACACCAGGCAGAGAGAATTAAACTCAATCCTAACCGTGGTGAAGTGCATTGTACAGATTCTTTCATTAGGGTGGATTCCTGAGGCTTTCATTTGAGAGTCTTTACTTTCCACAGCAATCAGGTATATTTGGTGAAACTTTTGCTCAAGCTCAGGGTTCCATAATTTTCTAATAAGAAACCAGACCCCCACTTATAGTAAGATCTCCACAAGCTCAATCTGGGACAAACGCCCGGGAGGCGTGGGTAGATCCCGCAAAGTGCAGAGACTGAGGGTGCGATTGGTCATCAACTTATGGGGTCTTACTCTGAGTCCACTTGGCTCAACTCCAGCCTCCTAGATCTCCCCCAGCCCATCCCCTCAGGGCCAAAAAGTCAATGCGCGAAAGACTTCCGTGTAGACAGACCAAAGGTGGGGGTCCGCAGCTGGCCGGACTCCAGCGCGTCCAGGTGAAATGCCTGGATCCAATGAGAGGGACAGAGTGGAAACACTCCTCCCTAATTGTTTTGATAACTTTCCATAAGTGGGGTGTGTGGTGTGTGTGTGTGTGTGTGTGTGTGTGTGTGAGAGAGAGAGAGAGAGAGAGAGAGAGAGAGAGAGAGAGGGAGAGGAGACGGCTTACAGGCAGAGCATTAAAGCATTAATGGAGCGGGAGGGGGAGGACGCAGAGGGGAGGGAGCAGACAAATTCGCTGCATGCTTATTTACCTGCAAGTCGTCTGCTCCCGCGGCGGCCAGCCCCAGGCTGGGCCCTGGCAGGAGTCTTTGATCTGGGTGCATTCCATACTGAGAGCCATGGCTCATGAGGGACAGGTCGTGCCGACGGTAGGCATCGAGGCAGCCCAGCTCCCGCCTCTGCTCGTCCAGGCAGGACGACTTGAGCGCCCGCGCATTGTGCAGGTTAATAAAGTCGGTGGGCTCCCCGTGGTGGATCTGCTGGTAGTACTGTTGCGAGTGGTGGAGCGAGTTCAGAGAGTAGGCGTCGGGGGTGACGGCGGGGTGGCTGTGCTGAAACTCGTAATGGAAGGACTGGTGGTGGAGCGGGGTGTACTGGTGGTTAGTGGAGAAGTAGGGGGACGCAAACTCGGTGCCGGTGGTGGAGTAAGTTAAAGGAGAGGAGGAGGAATAGGCGACAGTGGAATTGGCTACGGACTCCAGACAGCCAAGCTGCATCAAACGGTAGCTGTTTGATCCGTCGTGACGTATCTGGAAGGAAGAGGGGGAAAAGGGAGAGCAGAAAAACTTGAGGTTTGTCATTTTGCAACCAAGGCGCCTCTCTCCCAGAGCCGGAAGCTTTCTCTGGCACTCGGAGGAGAGCGGGCGAGCAAGGCTCGGGCCGTGCCGAAGCTGGGACTCAGTGCCTTTGCCAGAGAGCCTTTGCGAACAGGCGAACTGGGGGTGGGCGGCCTCGTCCTCACAGTCGAGAGAGAGGAAAAAAAATCCCCCACCCTATATAGGTGCGGGTGACACCACGCACACACACACGCACACGCACACACACACACACACACACACACAGCCCCTGCCCAACTTGTGCAGGAGCTGGGCG
>NW_012148507.1:3849222-3877568 GCF_000956105.1 Propithecus coquereli
CAATATAGATTAGAGACAGGGGAAGCTGCCACCGCCGCCGCCACCGCCGCCGCCGCCGCCACACACACGCGCGCTCCCAAAAAAAAAAAAAAAAAGTAATAATACCTCGGCATCGTGGACTAGTCCCGGAAAGGTAGTTGACATGTTGGGTTTCTCCGAAAGCTTACGATGCAATTTCCCCCTCCAAAAAAAGAATCGGGAAAAAAATCCAAACTTCTTGTATTTTCCAATTTTTTTAAGGAAAAAAATGTTCTATAGATAGAGAGCTAAATTGTAATGGTTTTGCCCGGATCAGATAGCTCCTTGCCTCGTACCCACTTAAAAACCTGTAGGAACAAAATTTTCCCTCTGCACAAAAGCAGCTCCCTGGAACAGATTTTGTACTTGCTGAGTATTTCTTTGGCTGATGTCGTAGGTCCCTTGGTAATATAGAAGTTTTGAAAATTAAGCATCAGCACTGAGAACTGGGAGGACAATAGGCAGAAGAGATTTATCCCAGGAGACAAGGAATAAATATTGTATCTTCGCCTAATAAGGAACTGGAGGTTCTTTCAACATTTTTATCCATTTTTTCCAACCTTTATCATGCTTTTCTATACCGACTGAGGTGGGGACTCATCTCTGTGGAGAGCATTTGCACACATTTTATTGTGAAGATAGAGATCTAGCCCCGATATATATATATTAGAGATAGAACTATATATTAATTAAAGCTTCCTTTTATATGGGTAAGTGTTCATTCCTATTGGTTCCACTCCCTGGATGCTGAAAGCTGCTTTTTCCAACAACCATCCGAATCAATTTTGCCCAGATTGGGGTGTCTGCCTTTGCCTAAGTGGAAACAATGCTGTTCTTTCCATATTTACATCGAATTTGGGTTCTTTCCCCCTTCTTAAAAGGCAAAACCAGGTGGTGGCTTACACTTTTCCGCAGCTTTTAAAATAAATAACGTGGTGATGGACAGTCTCAAGTTTCCATCCTAAAGAAACTGTGTAACTGACAATATATTTAGGAAAAAAGCAAGAGAATAAAGATGTGTGACAAGATTCCACATTTAGGTAAAATGTTGTCTTTCGCTCCCCATCCCAACCCATTTCCCCCTCTTTTGTGTTTTACTTCTTCCTTTTTGGAAACAGTGATTTTTTTGGGGGGGGGATGGAGGCATAGACCATTTAGCAGTGGCACTAGGTGTTTGAACACCATTACCCCAAAATAACCCTTAAATGCTTGGAAGTTACATTTTACAAAGAGAAGGCAGGAAGAAGGCAGCATACACCTATCTCCATCTCTGCGGTGGATTTCTTGACTTTCAAACAGTTTTTGAGCTTTACTTCGTTCAAAATTCAGCTTCCCCCGCCAAGTCCTATAGTGCCTGGAGGGGGTGGCGGTGGCCACAAACCGGCAATACTGAGGCTTTGCGAGGTCGGATCTCCAACCCTGTCTATCTCCTAAGAAAGAACTGGCTGGCCCCACAGACTCATCTCAGAGGTGGAGGGGTAATTCAGTCTTAATTGCCATTTCATTTGGTTAGCTTTTAAGTGTTTAAGCTGAGAAGGTGTCTTAATAATAAGCCGCAGGCAAACAGGCATGTGGCTTTTTTTTTTTTTTTAGGTCGGAGTTTGGGAGGGTTTATTAGGATCTGCTCATGCAGGCTAACTGGGGCTGTCACTCAGCACTCTTTGCTTTATACAAATGGACAAAGGCACACAACAAGAATTGAAATGCATTGTCTGAAATGGAGATCCATGATGCTCCATCACTGCACAGGGGTCACTAGCCAACACTTGCTCTCTATTTCAAGGTGTGCCCAGCGCCCTCCCCTCCTTCTTGAAATCCCATATTTTGGTCTCATGGAGTCAAGAGACTGAGAGCCCAGTGAAGACAAAAAAGAAGAATGTCCAACTTGATCTTTAAGTAAAAGGGGTAAAATGAGTGCCATTGGCACCCAGGGGCTGAATCCCAAAATGCTTGCAGCAGAGTCTTTGTTTGCCAAGTCTGAGCAGGGCCTGTACAGCTTACCCATTTATTTCCACAGAGGAAATAAATAATTTAATAATCTATAGGATCCAGGGTCTGCCCCCAGGAACTCCTGCCCCAGAGAAAGAACAAACCTAGCCGCCCCCCCCCTCCCACCACCACCCAGGGAAATATATGTAGGGCCCATAGTTTATCTTGGAAATGGCCAGGTGCGCTTTTCCTGGTGGATGATGTTGGCTTCCCAGTTAGTCCGAGTAAAATGGAAAAGGATGGCCCATTCTCAGACAGGCTGTAACCTCATCCCCAACCCCCTACTGTCAGATACATCTTCATTGAAGGCGAAGGGACCTTCTCTTTCCGGCTTAGGTTGGGGCAGCAGCCGCAAAACCCTCTCCCCTGGGAACAACCAGGAGGCTCAGGAAGACGTGGCCGCCTGCTCTGTCTGCCTGCTGTCCCAGTGTGTTTGGTCCACGTGTTTGTTTGTCCCTGTCTGGGAGAAGAGCCACACGCAGCAGCCACCGCCCCCCTCCCCATCCCCTGCCCAGCACTAGGAAGATGTAGCCTTATGTTACTGTCAGTAATGAGCTCTGGCCTGGAGCTGAGTACATGCCACAGAATGACCTCCAGTAGCCTACCCCTGTGAATACTTCAGGACATCACCCAGTAAATGGAAATTTTATCTTCCCATCCCATCCTCTATCCCCACCCCAATTTCTCCAGTGACTTTCAGGTACCCAAACAGAGAGCATCAAGAGTTTCATTTACTATGTTTCTTTGAACTCCTGTGGACTTGGAGGAAACTAAAGATCACGGAGAAAGAGTAAAAAAAAATAAAACACTTTTATTTATACTCAAGGAAGATGAAGCAGGCAGGATAAAGTGCATCTCTTTTAGTTTGAGGATCTCCTTTGCCAGGGCCCTCGACTCCTTTGGAAAATGTTCCTCTTACCCCCGTGTCCTGGCTTCCCGCACCAGCATCTGAACTGTAGGAAAACTTCACTTGGCCAACTGCTCCTTACTGTCTCATCCCAACTTAAAAAAAATGAATAAATAAAAATAAAAAAGCTGTTTCTTCCTGAAAGAAAAGTTGGGGAAATCATCTGTGCCATATGCACATACTGGTCAATGCTCCCTTCCATCTGCTCTGGGGTTGCTCAGCGCGCCCCTTTTCTAAAGAAACTCGTTGAGGCAGGTGTGTGGTGTGTTTGGTGCCTGTATGTGTGTAATGTGCGCACAGAATTTGTTTCTGTCAGACAGACATCCCCCCGTTTCCCCCTCCCATCCAATTAATAGTCTTGAGCAATTAATAAGTACCTTCCCGCTTGACCCAAAGACTGGGCTTTTCAGCAAAGTTAATTCCTCTTTCTCTGTTTTGCTTCTTTCCTGAAGAGCGATTGGCCACACATTCTCCAGCGGGTGGTGTAATTGAATTAACTGGCCACAGCACTTTGGAGACAGGGTGGACTATCGCCTGGGGCCCCCTCTGTCAGGGAATCGGTGGTGCCCATTCCAGCCTCAGGCAGAGGCCAGGCAGGCAGGCACGTGCCCAGTCAAAATAGCGCACAAGAGCACCGGAAAACCCCCGCCAGCCTGGCACCACAGAAGCTGGAGAGGTTCTCCCTCAACACCCATCACTCCCGTTCTTCCTTCTGGTTCCATGCTCCACACTGCAGGAGGGATTGTCCTACCATAGTCACTTTGGGAATCTGCAAAGAAATATTTATCACTTTTGTCTTGGTTAGGATCCATACACAGAAGAGAGTTTTGGGGAGTTGCAGGTCCTTCCTGAGCTTCTAGGCCAGTACCATACAAGTCATTCCAGTTTTCACACAATCTCAAACGTCTCCACTGAATCTGCTACCCACTGCAAGTTTGAGATTGGTGAACGATCACAATCCAATTTGTGCCTATCTGTAGCTTACTAAACATATATTTTTTTCAGGGTGTGTTGTTTTTCCTGCTTAGGGTTTCCTTTGCTGTTGCACATTGATTTTATTTATTTTCTCATTGCCTGAATAGACTTATCCCACAAAATTGCCTGTATAATACTAAGTGAAGTAGAGTAATGATTGCAATAATTTGAACATTTTGAACCAAAAATATTTCCTTGAATATATTTACACACATGAATCAATCAGAGTAACTCCCTCCTTCCCTCCCTTCCTCCATTTTTAGAGGAAGGTAGAGATGACATTGAATCCATTTGACTTATGTTTAAGCAAGCATTGTGTGTACATTGTCTAATAATGAAATTTAGTGTGTTCTGCTTCAGTGGGGCATGCAGCTCCATAACCAAACATAAATTTGCACAATAGAAAACAATGTTCATTCCTTGAAGCAGAACAAGAGACAAAGATCTGAAAATCAGCACCTCTCCTTATTGCTCCCAGCCTCTTTCCTTTCACTCATTATTTTGGATGAACATAAAGAGCAGAGGTGCATTTAGAGAATCCAGTTTAGCCAAAGGATTTCTGTGTCCTATCTAGGAGGGTTCTTGTTCTGCCTGCATTCAGGCACCCTTCTACTCCTTTCAGAATCTCCAGACCTCTGATTTCCTCCGTCTGGAAAGGCTTCCAAGAGGTGCTGAGCCTCAGGTCTTCAAGAGCCAACTATGGAGGGAGCTCTCAGGGTCCTCTTCCAGGGGGACCTGAGTTTCACAGCCACTCAGGATGTTAATGACCAAGAAATGTTGTCTTCTGGTCCAGGGATCTACTGTGGTGTGATTTTTCTAATCTCCTAACCTCTCCCAGTCACAGCTGCGGTTAAAGGGCGAGGGCAATATTTCAGGTGGTCAAAAGAAAAATAGGTTGGGTTCACGGGGCAATATTCCAACCCCTAGTTCATTCATTTTTCTTCCTTAGACAAGGTGGAGACAGAAAACTGCTCCAAACACCAGGGCTATTCTGGGCAGGAGCCAGAAATCTAAAACTTGATCTACGAGTTACATGGATCACAATATTTGGGGAGAAAGGGCCTGACAACGTGGTTATTCACGTGCAGGCGCACAAGGTTCCCCCTCACAATGAATTGCTGGCCTTTTAATCTGACTCTGGGTCTCTTTCAAAAGGTCCTTCTTTTCCCCTTCCCAGTTATCAAAGCTGATAACTGTTAACAAATTATCAAATAATCAAATTTGATAACTCTTCTACTTCTTGGTGTTTCACCCTCACTCCCTGCTCCTCATTCCACTTTCCAGGATAGAAGGGCTACATTGTTTCACCTAATTGCAAATGAGAAAATGCAGACCATTTTTAAACAGACCTTTAGGATGCTTAGGGAAAATTAACATTTCGGACAGACTCTCCAATCATTTCAGTTTAAGGGTTGTCGTTGATTTTTTAAACTTCTCTCTCTCTCTTTCTCTCCCTCCTCCTCCTCCTTCACGACCGTGCCCACCCCTGCCCCTCGCTGTTTGTCAAAAGCCTAAAGAGGATCTGCATTCCACCTTAGCTTTGCAGCCGAAAAGGCAACAGGGATTTCACAATCATATAGAGGAAATGTATTTACATGCAATTAAAAAACCTTGCGAACGTATTAGTCGAAAATTAAATGGAAGATCTGTCTCGTCTGAAGTCTTCTCTTTGATAACAGGGAAACCTGGAGCTCAGGTCCTCATCTGAGACCGCGGACACCTTGTCCTTCTGCAACAGCTGCCAAGCTGGACTCAGGAAGGGCTCGGGGAAAGGCACAGGAAGGGCGCAGACTCGCCAACCCTCTGGACGCAGCCCGGGCGCACGCAGAGCCCGCCTCGCCAGTCCCAACGCGTCAGGGGACGTTCACTCCCAGGCAGCAGAGCCGGAGACCCGCGAGGGCACGCTGCCTTGAAATCCTCCTGCCTGGCTGCGCTCCCTTAGTCAGGAAGCCAGCTTTTCAGGCTAAGACCTTGTTCTCTCATGGGAAACCCTGTCCCTTTCGGCCAAGAAATGCTTGAGTTCCCAAGGAGGCTGTCCTCTCTCTCCTCTTTCAGTCGTTTAATCTTGTAGCGCTATAGGGGGTTTTGAAAGTCTGTCTGCCGTTTACCAAATGCTTTAAAAAGTATCGACTTATTTGATCCTGAGAACACTCTCCTTCCCACCACTCAAGTAGGGAGGACTTGTATAATTATCACCCTCTTTCCTGTAGAGGAAAGTATAACAACAAAGTAGCAGCAACAGCTAACATTTATTGAATGTTCATCATACGTGCCAGGCCCACTTCTGAGACCTTTGCAAGTACTATATCATTCCATCCTTTCCACCCTGGGAGGTAGGTATTAGTACAAATGTGTTCCTTTTGCAAAGATGAGGAAACGGAGCTCATGGAGGTGGCTCAAGATCCCACCTCTTCACCCCAAGCCGCCCTCCCGCTCAGCAGGTAGGTGAGCTGGGGAATGGGAGACTTCGAGGCATGAGTGATTGCCAGGTCACCCAGGGCTTTGGCCTCAAATCCAGATTTGTCCACCCCCCACCCCAACCCTCCTGTGCCACATCTGGTCTTTGCTGTTGCATCTAAACTTTCTCAGGTCTTTTATTTCTACCATTTATCCCCCATTTCTCCATTCCTTTCCAAACAGCTAAAAGAAAACGTCCATATGGAGGCCTGGTTCACGTTTCTTTTGCAGCAAGAAACAAGTCATCTTGACACCTTTGAGGGGAAGTCATCTGGACTACCTCAGCCACAAATTTGAGTTTTTTAGATCTTACCTCCAGCTTTCCTGGTGACCAACAGAGGTGCAGGGCTCCCAGGGTTGTACCCTCCCCTGGCTGGCCTACTTTAGGTTTGTCCTTTGAGTCAGTGGGTTTGGCCAGCCCCTTGTTGCCTGTAGCCCGCACCCTGCACTGTCTTGTCTTCGCAGTCCCACAGCAACTGTGGCTTTGTGAATCCGGCTCTCACACCCAGACCCCCTAGTAACAGGAGCAGCAACAGGAGCACCTGCTCTGGAGCCACACGGCCTGGGCATCAGTTCTACTTGAACAAGTTATTTAATTTTTCGCCTGTAAAATGGGAAAAATAATACTGATGTTTAGCTCATCCAGCTGTTGTGAGGCTTAAGTGAATATAATATTGCTTAGATTTGCACATGCTGGGAAGTACTTAATAGATGTTGGCTATTACTAACTGGAAGGAGTGAGGTTGCTAACAAGCTACTACAGTGATGCTATTAGTAAGGACCCTTGCTTCTCCAGGGTTCATTTTGCAGACCTTGGACAGATGGCACCAAAGAAAATCAGACTGGAGGAGACTTCAGAGGCCATTAGATGCTATACTCTACTGAGGTAGAACTCAGACGCTTGCATGCACTTGGCCCAAAGCCGCTCGTTGAGGAGTCGAGGAATGGACATCTCCTTGACTACCCCACCCCTTTTCTTGTATGGGTAATTAGTATTCCTCCTGGCTTAATTAACATTTGGCCCTTTAAATTTTATTTTTTCTCTCTCTCTCTCTCTTCTTTCCCTTTCTCCCTCTCCAGCTCCCTTTCCCTCCTTCCCTCTCCTCATGTTTGCCCTTAGCCTCTCCCTCAATTCTATCCACCCTTAATGTATTACAGGGTACCCCTCTGCTTTCCTGGGATTCTGCTCTGACTTAACTCCCTTCCTTCTGATCTCCAAAGGTTTCTGCTTCACTTTTGCCTCAATATCCTGGGTATTGTCCCAGTGAAGTGGGGGCGTGTGGCAGTGTTTCTCTGTTTGCAGTACTTCATGTCCTGGTCACCCTGGTACATGCATCTTCTCCTACCTGCTAGCCAACCCCTGTGGATCTGTCTGGTTGCCGACCCCAAGCCTCTGCCTCTTCTCCTTCCTACTAGCCTTGGGGAGCTTTAAGGCAACCAATACCTCCAGTTACTTTTTTTTTTTTTTTCCTAAAAGAGCTTTGTCTGCTTCTTCTGTCAATTACCCCAGTAGACTCTCAGAGGCCCCGTTTATTTTTCCATTGACCTTTTCTTCCTTATGTACTGGAACAATGCCTTATTATTTTATTTATCTTAATCTCTGGTGCAATCGCCCTTTTATTCTTCAACTTGGCTGTGCTAGTGTTTGCCTTTACACTTTCTTGACTTCATTATGTAATCTTGCTGAATCTCCACACTCTGTGCATGCTGTTTAGACCTCACGTCTGTCTTTTACTTACCCTTGAATAGTTTTATTTTGAAACTCCTGGCCCATTCATATTTGTCGTATTTCTTTGTTTCTTATTATCTGCTTGCTGTTCATAGTGCCCATGGCTGTTGTCCAGAAATTTGCACCAGTTCTGCTTCATTGCACATCCTACCCAACAGAACATTCCATTACAAAATATTTTCCTACTTTGGCTCTGCCACTTTTGGTGGTCTGTGACAATGCCTCTTCCAACCAAACCAGTTATGGTTGTAGGTATCATATGGGCATTAGACAATTGCTAGGATGAATTTTTCTCCTTGGATTTTCTTTGGAGCAAGTGGACAATGGGGATGTATTCACTGACTGCCACTGATTAGCTCTGTAACTCAGACACACCACTTAACCATTCTACTATTTCTCACAGCCAGGCTATATTAAATGGGGGCAAATATGTATGAACCAACTTTGAAATGTATATTGTGCTTTAAAATTACTTAGTATGTTTTATTTCTGCAGCCCACCTTTCTTCTGGTAGTTCAAGTCTCCTCGTCAGGTTAATATTAACCCTAACAGTGATGAAGAGCATTGCTTCTCTTCTATGAATTATCCTTTCTAACACTCAATTGTGGTCTGTCTGTCTGTATCATTGACATTTCTACGGACTTTCGTGTCAGAGGACTTTGCTTCAAAAGTCTAGAATGTGACACCTTTTGCTCAGGCCTCTTTTACATTTTGGTGTCATGAAAAGCCTTGAAGGAACCAATAGTCTCCCTACCAAATCTTCTCTCTGTCTCTCAATGTTCTCTGTAAAGGATTAAGGCTGTAATCCCAGAGACTATCACCACTCTTACCCTTTCCTAACACTCGCTTGATCAATTTCCCCTCCCACTCTCAACCACCCTCCCTTTTCCCTCTCTTTGTCTTCAGATAGAGAGCATTTACTGAAGAAATTACTGTAAAAAAAGAAGACAACCCACTCTAGTGATTCTTGGTTTCTCTTCCCCTTCAGGGCATCTTGGCAATCTGGCTCAGAGTGAGTCGTATCATGGGAATTTGGTTTTAAAAAGTTCAGTCAAGTAGGGCAGTATAGGTTTGTGCTTTGCTATCTTCAGATGTGAAAATATCACTTCTTGCACTCTCTTTTTTGGAGAAATTACGGACTAAATTTAGCATTGGAACTTCTGTCTAGTACAAGACACGGGAAACACGTATAGACTGTGATGTATTAAATATGTACCATTTATTAGAAATATCAGTAATGAATGCAGACATTCTGATAAATAATACAGCATAAGGTTCTTTCTATGATTGAATACTATCTACTTCTCATATATTTATGTGCCAGCAGTTAAAGAGATCAGATTTCTTTCCCTAGTAAATTCATTGAAACAGCATTAGTCATTTAAAAGTGTATTCCAACCTGAATGCTAAGATTTAGGTGGTGACAAAACTAAGCACATGTAGGAACTCTGCCCTGGAACTTTCAATTTTCACTTAGAGGAGGAAGCTTTCCCATTAATTACCTGGACTCTGTTGTTGGAGGAGGGGAGCAGGGCAGAATCTCAGAAAGGCATCATTTTAATGTGCTTTTTATTGGCAAGGTCAAGAGTCTCAGATGCAGTTGACAGCAAAATTCAAAATCCTTGAAATACAGAAATTGTTTACCTTAACAACACATTTGTTTCCCATCATTGTATAGAATATGGTGGCCAAAATCACCAAAGCTTTAAGGAGGAGTGGGGATTTCAAATTATTCACTCTAACAATTTTTTCTCCCTTTTCAAAATCAGGAAACCAAAGGTCATTTTCAAGACTGCAATTTTCCAGAGGACGTGGAATCTACTCATACTTCCACGGATAAATAATACTACTGGCTTACTAGAAAATAACTATAGAAAATTCATTTTGTCTTTCCCTAAGATGGTGTAACTAACAGGAAGATAGGGGTTATGCTATGACTCTCACTAGATTGGAAAGAATGCCAGTTGGGTGGCTTGTAATGATGAAGTTAGGGATCTTATGACACCATAAAGGCTACTCTTAAGAAATGATTGATTGACTAGACATTAATACATGCTAAAGGGTAGGGAGATGTTTCACTCACTTTATTTAACTTTCATGCAATTTCACTCTAATGCAGAATATAGAGGCTTCTTAACACTTAATTACGGAACTATTTCCCATGAGGTCAGTATACTGCATTGTAGAGAAAGAAGAAGACAACCATAAAAAAACAAAAACAAAAATACAACATCCAGAGCTCCTTTATCAGCAGCTAAAGTGGCAAAATCTTTCTGATTCTATTGAGGAATTTCTCCAGCCAATGTGAGTCTCTAGCAAATAGACATGATCAATATCAGATTGTCTATAACTGTGCTGTCTTATGCAGTAATGACAGTCACATGTGGCTGTTGAGCACTGTTGTGGACTGAATTATGTCCTCTCAAATTCCTATGCTAAAGCCCAAACTCTCAATGTGATTATACCACCTTGAAGGAAGTGATTCAAGTTGACTCAAGTAATAAGAGTAAACCCTAATCCAATAAGACTAATGTCCTTATAAGAAGAGGAGGATACACCAGAGGAAGGTCATGGGAGGACACAGCTAAAAGATGACTAAGGAGAGAAACCTCTGGAGAAACCAAATCTGCTGACACCTGGATCTTGGACTTTGAGCTTCCGTAACTGTGAGAAAATAAATTTGCGTTGCTTAAGTCATCTAGTCTGAGGTATTGTGTTATGGCAGCACTAGTTGAATTTGAGAAAAACAACAACAACAGCAGCACCTGACATCCAGGAATTAGTCTAGTACTGTCAGCCAGGACATAATATTGCTACAAGCTGGTCTGGCACTCACAGTTAGGTCTTGGTGTTCTTCTGTTGAACACAGACTATCTTACAGAACATCAACACCAGGCAAGGCCACTCTGTGACCATGATGAATCAAGATGAAAAAAAGACCACTCTACTTATGTCTGAACACAGACAAAACATGAACATTGTCTAAATCACAAAATACCAAACATCTTCCTCTCCTGGTGAACATGAGTGACAGCTGCTTCTTTACTAATCACAGCTTTAGCTTCACTCTAGTCTTTGCTCCCTATAAACAGTTTGTTGAGATACCCAGTTAGAGTTTTCCCCACTTTCTAAGAGCACTCGGTACAGCGAACCTCTGCTTCCATGGACCATTCCTGAAATCAGCCAACCAAAATACAAATCCTAAAGTAAGTCCTTTCAAACACCCTCTTCCTGAGATAGTCCACGCTTCCTCATGATGTGTGGCCTCTTGCTGAATTTTAAGTTCCAAGCTGAATTTTGACTACAAGTGTGTGCTTGGTGGTCTTTGGTTAGAAAGCACTGGCAGTTTGAAATGAAAGTCCAAATGAAGATGTACTCTAAGTGTACAATACTTGGTTTTCAAACACTTAGTATTAAAGAGAATGTAAAACGTTTCATAATTTTTATATTGATCATAATAATAATATCTTGGATATGATAATAGATAAAATATAGTATTAAAAGTCAATTTACGGCCGGGCGTGGTGGCTCACACCTGTAATCCTAGCACTCTGGGAGGCCGAGGTGGGCGGATTGTTTGAGCTCAGGAGTTCGAAACCAGCCTGAGCAAGAGCGAGACCCCGTCTCTACTAAAAATAGAAAGAAATTAATCGGACAACTAAAAATATATAGAAAAAATTAGCCGGGCATGGTGGCGCATGCCTGTAGTCCCAGCTACTCGGGAGGCTGAGGCAGAAGGATGGCTTGAGCCCAGGAGTTTGAGGTTGCTGTGAGCTAGGCTGACGCCACGGCACTCACTCTAGGCCGGGCAAAAGAGTGAGACTCTGTCTCAAAAAAAAAAAAAAAAAGTTAATTTACCTGTTTTTTTTAAATGTGACTACTAGAAAATTTAAAATTGCATTATGTGGCTTGCATTTCATTTCTGTTAAATACCATTGATTTATAACGTTCCAAGAAAAGCCAATCATTGACAATTTTGACAATGCACACACACCTTACTATTTTTTAAAGGTGTTTATTAATTATGCTAGCAGACACTACACTGTGGGTAACTAGCAACTCCCAAATCTCTGTGGTTTAACATAGCAAAAGTTTATTTCTCTCAAACACACAATCCACTGTGAGCTTGAACATCTCACCAGGCAGCTATTCTCCATTTGGCAGCACAGGGATCCAGTGGGATTTTTATTTCTGCGTTATCACAAGGTGGAAGTGGGAAGAGGGTGTTGGAGGGTCTTCCATAAGTAAATAAGTTCTTTGTCCCAAAAACACCTTGGCCAGATCTAGTCACGTGGCTCTGCTTAGCCATAGGGAAGCAGGAGGCTGTAATTTTCCCCTATGCCCAGAAGAAGGAAAGAACTGAAAATGAGTAGCAATAGTAGTATCTACCAAAAGAGAGAAATGTAAATAGAAATACATGTTGTAAGTCTCTAGTTTAATACAAATGTGTGACATATTTGATATATGCCTAAGTTGTTTTGTCTAGGAGACCTGGATTCAGAGGACATTGACACTTACAATAAAAATACAGTGAAAAAGATTATTAGATTTTCTAGTTCATAATTTTATGATAACTTTTTAATGTTTCCAGCTACTTAGATGCAATGGGTAGTTACTAATAGCTCAAAGTTCCTTACATATTTTTCTAATACTGAGATAAACTTTAAAACATAGCCAAACTTTATTTAAAAGCAGTGTGTGGTTCTACTTTTAGCTCTTTGAGGTATCTCCATATTGCTGCCCTCCACAGAGGTTTACTAGTTTGCAGTCCCACCAGCTCTGATGCGGGTGGGGCAAAGGCAATATATGTAGCATAAGCATTTGTACCTCTGTAATACGATGAAACACAAGCAAATAATAATTAAAAAAATAAACAAATAAAAAATAACTAAAAAAAAGCAGTGTGTAATTAGAATAAGTAGAAAACAGGACACATTAGAATAAGTAGAAAACAGGACACTTTTCAGGATCATTGATTTTTTAAGTTGGTTGATCAGGCTTTGTATCTATATCTACCTCTCTCTCTCTCTCTCTTTCCACACACACACACCCACACACATACACACACACATTACTTTCTTGAACAAGCTTTCATAATAAAAATAAAATGTGACCCTGGAGATTTCATTGGTTAGAAACCACCCATCTGCTGGAAGATTCCTAAAATGCAGGCAGATTTGCCCTTCTCATCTTCAAAGTTCTCCTCCTAGCATCAGGAAAGTTGTTTATAGTAAGCCCAGGGGAGAGAGGAGGGTCTGACAAGCTTTCTCCTCCCCTTTCGTGGCTGAACTGAGAAGCCTTCTAGTATGACTAATTCTACCAATATAGATCAGTAGGTTAATTTCTGGAGGAGGTAAGCCCATGGCTGCGTGGAGTAGAAGAAAGAGGGGATTCAGCACTTGATCTCACTCTCCCTCCCCTACCTTCTCTCCTTCCCTGTCTCCAGGGTCTGCCATGGCCGTCCTAGACTGCTAGCCCCCAGCGCACAGCCTCAGAGAAAAGAGCTGTGCGGTTCAGTACCAGAGCCACGTGCAATCTGCCCGCCAAAACACAAAGAACTGAAATATTAATTAAAAAAAGCCAATCTGCTCAATCCTCCGCCCGCAGGCAGGCTCTAAAGGAAAACCGCATATGCTTTCCCTTTCTCCTCAATAAATCTTCATGTGGGCATTAAAATACCTAAAAGGATTAGTCATTAAATGCTTGTACATTTGGCTTAATTCGCAAGAAACTATATGTCACAGGGTTACATCAGAACTTCAGTTTAATCTAATTTGCAGTATTTGCGTAAATGCTTTATTTCTTCTAATGATTGTTACAGAGGATAATATTAATATCCCAAGTGTCCAGAGGGAGAAGGTTAACACACCAACAAGGAAATGAGCTGGATGCTGACTGATGTATAAAACTATCAAAGGTTCTTTTAAGGTGAAACACACACACACATAAAAGAATAATTGGGAATGTGGCTTTGCCTCCTCAAGCTGCATTTATTATTATTATTTATTATTTGATCCTGAGGTAATAAGGAAAATGCTTTATTTGAAAAGGATTTTTGCACTTCAGTTGGATATGCTGTCCTACATATTGCATTCAAAAGCTGTCTATATGGTGACAGTAAAACAACCCTTCAAAGGATTTAATTGCAGGATCATTCTTATTTTCTTCCAAGGAAGTTCTTTGTAGCAGTAGCATTCAGTCCAGTTATCTGAGCCAAATCTTATACCTCCCCCCAGCATGCCCCACCCCCAACTCTAAGCATTTCTCCTTCCACTGAACTACTGGAGCATTATTGTTTGTATTATGCATCTGCATCAGGCCCTGATAATTCACTTTTTGGTCCACTAAGTTATTTTTGCACATGGTTTATGTAACTCACTGAACAGTAAGTCTCCAGGCAAAAAGGCATCAAAGCCCCAACACTATCTAGAAACACAGTTGTATTCATTAAATATATATTTATTGATTACTTCCTCTGTGCAAGTAGTCTGCTATTTTTTACTCATAGTATATTTCCTGAAATTATTTATTACATATTTTGGAAACATTCTAAATTAATGAAAAAGGATGTCATTAATTCTTCCCCTCTTTGGCCAGAACACCATGGAGGACAAGCCAATGAAGTCATAAAAAAATGTATTTTTAAGAAATTTCAAAGTTTGCGTTTATCTAAGTGAAATTAGTTTTTAAGAATACAATGAGATATTTGAATATGAAATTAGCACTTGATTGCCCAAACTTTATCTCTAGTTGAAATCCCAGTAGTCTTGGACTGGTAGAGTTCATGCCAATCCAGGCTTTTCCTTTGTCCATGATACATGGCATGAGATGCACAATTAGATTTCCTCTACCAACCAGGCAGGTTAACAGTTATTATCTATCAAATTGACATGCTGTGTAGGTGGTTAAAAAAGACAACAAATGGACAAATTTGGAGCATTCCTTGGAAGAGAAGAAGGTTTTTAGGGAATTAAAAATATCAGCATTTACAAATGAGCCAATGTACATTACTATTAATGACAGGTGGGTTGGTGGCTGTATATTGTGATTAAAAGGATACTGGAAGACAGACGTTTTTTTCTATTCCTGGTGTGGTCACTAATTTTCATATACATTGCAAATCTCAGAAGCTCTCCTGATCTCAAATGCCCCATCTCTTGTGTTAGATGGGTTTGCTAGGGATCTTTAAGATTTCTTCATGCTCTGACCATCTGTGATTCTAACTGAACATTTTCAACTCCTGAAGTTTTCATTCCAAGTCCTGTCATGTCATTCTTACCTAAGTTGAAAGTTGTCTTCTTTGAGTCACTGTTTTTAGTTTGTTAGTACACAGAGATAAAAAATGTGGAAATTTTAGTCAACAAGCAAAGCTGAAATCATGAGAATTATTTCAGCTTTTGCTCATTTTCTTGGAAAATTTACAGTTTGTTATGTGTATACACACCAAACCTTCTTCATACTGTATTATTGCTGAATAATTCTTTGTGAAAACATGTATGATTATTATTATTCCTGATTATTAATAGTCAGAGTCATGACTTGATTTATTATCACAAAAGATTTAACCTGAAGAAACTCGTTATACAAAATTAAACTGATTCTGATACACAATACTAGATTTTTTACCCTTTAGATGTAAGTTTAACATGTTAATTTTCAATAGTCCAATTACATTTAAATAATAAAAGTAATTGTTAAGCACCTGTTATATTTATACACCTATAATATTAGATAGTGAAGAAAGTATTTAAAACTATATAAAGCATCATTTTTGGTATTTGGGGAACTTACAATCTAGTTGGGGGAATGGTATTCATATATAAGAAAAAAGTTAAAAACACAAAACGAATTGTAAGGAATGGCAAAATGTGATAACAAAATGTGGCTTCATGAAGTGGAGCAGAAAATGGTGTAGATTAGATTTTGGGGGGATGTGGTGGAGAGGGATCTTTTAAAGCAACATGGTCATAACCTAGGCATTGATATGTGGCATTTTAAATCAAAGTTACAGAATCATAATAATTTATTCACATTTTCAACATCTAACTTTTCTTCCACAGATTTTTTCTCTTACTTTTATATTTGAACATGCCTATCCTTTATATAAAGCCTTTTCCTTTCTGGGAAACTCTCATGTTTTCTTTGCTCTAAGGAAGGAAATGATACATTCAAAGCATAGACCTGAACTTCCCATGGGACTACTTGGATGATAACTAGATAAGAGAGTTACATTAGGGCAGAAGTGCGGGTCATAGCATATCAAACTAAAAGCATGAGGCTAGAGTCAAGTTTGTGGATTTTGTTTGTATCTGATCATTTTCAGGCCAGCTTTAAAATTTAAAGTCTTCCCTAAATAAGAATAATATTCTTGCCACTGAACAATAAATTGAGCTTTTTTAAAAGCAATAATCTAGTAAAGAGTATGCTGCAGATTCAGAAATTATATTTGATCCAGAGTAAATTGGGATGAATGACTCTTAATTAAAATAATGGCAATTAAAATATGTGAGCCATAGAACTTACTATATGAGCTTTTAGGCTAAGGATGCTGCTTTTTAACAAGTGCATCATTTCTAATACATTGGAAATTGTAGGCGAGAGAAGGTTTTTGGAAGACATATCTACAAGATTATTTAATATCATCTGTTGTCTATAAAAATACATAGCATTTACATCTAATTTGTATTTTAATAACTATTTTTAGAAAGTTCCTGCTACGAAAAACATGTTTTTGCTAATATATTCTGTTTGTTACATTTGAAACATATTTACATACTTAGAAAAGAAAATTTAGAGTATAGGATGCCATTATAATCTAAAAAATGTATACTGTATGCTATGTAATAGCTTTGTTTAAATGTTTGAGCTATATAATCTTAGATCTTAAAATATATGATATGTTCAGTATCCTAGACCCAGAATACATATATAAAAACTTAGGGCCTTAGTTTAATAATAACACATCAAGTGAGGGTTTGAAAACTTGTTCACAAAGTCTTTTACACTCTTTCCATCAAAGAGAATGTGTGTGGCTTTTGACTTTTTAATAATGGCCATTCTAACAGAGGTAAGTTGGTTTCTCATTATGGTCTTAATTTGCATGTCCCTAATGATTAGTGATGTTGAGTATTTTTTCATATGTCTGTTGGCCATTTGTTTATCTTCTTTTAAAAAACTTCTGTTCATGTTCAAAGTTGAAAAGCAATAGATGCTGGCATGGATGCAGAGAGAAAAGAACGCTTATTCACTGTTGGTGGGACTGCAAATTAGTACCTCTATGGTACTAACCTCTATGGAAAACAGTATGGAGATTCCTCAAAGAAATAAATGTAGACTTGCCATTCGATCCAGCAAACCGACTACTGGGTATCTATCCAAAGGAAAAAAAGTCATTTGATCAAAAAGACATCTGCACTCAAATGTTTATTGCAGCATAATTACAATCACAAAGATGTGGAATTGACATAAGTGCCCATCAATTCATGAGTGGACAAAGAAAATGTTGTGTATATATACACCATGGAGTATTACTCAGCCATAAGAAGGAATGAAATAATGTCTTTTGCAGCAACTTGGTTGGAACTGGAGATCGTTATGCTAAGTGAAGTAATTTTAGGAACAGAAAAACTAACATCACATGTTTTCACTAATAATTGGGAGCTAAACAATGGGAACATGCAGGCACAAAGAGATATAAAGAACATTGGAAACTAAGAAGGGAGGAGGGTGGGAAGGTGGTGAGGGGTAAAAAGTTACCTGTTGGGTACAATGAACACTATTCTGGTGATGCGCACACTAAAAGCCCCGACTTAAGCATTATACATGGTATCCATATAACAAAATGATTTGCACCCCTTTAGTATTTTGAAATTAAAAAAAAAAGAAGTGTGTGTGTGTGTGTGTGTGTGTGTGTGTGTGTGTGTGTGGTGTGTTCCTTAGCCTTGAATATAGGCTGACCTTAATGATTCTTTTGAACTAAGAGAATGCAGTGGAAATGACACTGAATGTCTTCCAAAACTGGAAAAGTGTCCAACTTGTGGGCAGGGACAATGGCTTTTGGTTTTTTTTTTTTTTTTTTTCCAGCCCAAGAAATCCTATAGTATTCCAAAACTTTTAAAAATGGAGGAATGAGTGATTGCTAGAGTTTTGTGATATGTATATTCTTCAGGCAAAATGTTGAAGTCATTTAAGGTGGTAGGTTCCCTTCTATTTCTTCCTATTGTTGAATGTTTATGTCTTTGTCTTTCCTTTGGTGCTCTCTACCAGTTATAGTAATGTCCTTATTTCCTCTTTAGTCCAGGTGAAGGCGAAAAAAAGAAGGTGTCTGTCTTCATGAGGTGTCATACTACTTTTTAGCTATTCAATCCAACAGCTGACTGTGGTGGTAGCTACCATGATATCACATTTTCATCTGCCTATCTTTACATTATTCAGTCCCCACAGAAATGTCATTCTTAGTAATTATTGATTTGGCATGTACTATGTTCCAGACACTATGCTAACTACTTTATCATAAAAAGAAGGTCTTTGTCATGTGTTGCCACCTTCAAAATTTATCTGGTCTTAAATGGATGCTCAAGATATATTACATCTCATTTCAGCTCATGGAAAAGAGAAAAAGTAAGAAATGGATATATTTTACCTTTTTTAGGGGTACTATCAGGAAACTACAAACAGTACTTCTACTCACATCCCATTGTCCAAATCATAGTCCGTGGATATATCTAGCTTTAAGGGAGGTTGGGAAACATAGTTTTATTTGGGGAAACCATGGGACCAGCTAAAGTTCTATTACTATAAAGAAGAGGACAAAGGATGTTGGAGGAATATGCAGCACAGGACACTTGGTCATGGATAGACTTACTGTCTTTGCTTGTTGACTTTCAAATGCCAGAATGAAAATTGTAGTAAGATTGCCTCTGAAATTAAGATGTGGCAATATTGGTCTGCTGGATTCTGGAGAAACTTTCCCACAGGAGGTGATATTTGAATTAGATATGTAAGGGTTGCAAGGAAGAAATAAATCAGAAAAGGGGTGAATTATGCTCTAGGCTAAGAAAAATACAGAGGAAAAGTCTCAGAAGAGATAGAACAGATAGAATAGAAGAGATAGTATTTTGGTGAAATGAAGTCATTTTAGGGCAATCATGGAGAATGTTTTGGCACAAGTGAAGGACAGGTGACTGCCTACGTAGAATTTAGATTGAGAATGTGTCAAGTAAAGAAGTTCAGAGTTAATCTTGGAGGCAATGAGGTCAATTAAATATTTTAAGCAGAAGATTGACACATCAGACTTGTTATTCAAATTAATTCAATATTAGCAAAGCAAGTATTTTTTTCCCCAAATTTCAGTTATTGGAGTACCATCTTCCTGAATTTTGCTATACTCCAGGCCAAAATGCTATGTGTGATCTCTCAGGCTCTACTACCATAGGCAATTACAAAGGCTTTGCCTGTCAGGTCTTATAAAGCCCTCCCACACCAGTGCATTGCAGTTTTCTGGAAGGAGTTGCAGTCAAGGACTCAGGTCCCCTCTTCTGCTTGTTTGGGGCTCCTTGGAGGTGAGACAGTCCCTCCCACCTGTGTGGCATGTCGTCTGCTCCTTTGTTTGATCCTGTTCCATGGGGAAAGATGGAACATTAAGGAACTGGTGCCTATTTTTGTCTCTTGCTATTAATACTATCACAACAATAACAGCTTGATTATTACTTTCAGTTTGCCTTGTACTAATGGACCACCTCAACACTTGGCACCTATATACTACCTTTCCATTACTTACTTATTGTTTTTTAAATATTAACTTTAAAAAAGTTATTCAAGCCTGAATGTGGTGGCTCATGCCTGTAATCCTAGCATGCTGGGAGGCCGAGGTGGGAGGATCGCTTGAGGTCACTAGTTGGAGACCAGCCTGAGCAAAAGTGAGACTGCATCTCTACTAAAAATAGAAATATTAGCCAGGCATAGTGGTGAATGCCTGCACTTCCAGCTACTGGGGAGGCTGAGGCAGGAGGATTGCTTGAGCCCAGGAGTTTGAGGTTGTGGTGAGCTAGGCTGACACCACGGCATTCTAGCCTGGGTGACAGAGTGAGACTTTGTCTCAAAAAAAAAAAAAAAAAATTTTTTCAAGTTAGCCTTATCCTGAACATTGAAATATAGAAAATCATGGTTTTGAAATACCAGTTATGCTATATTTTTAATATATTTCAATAAGTATATAATTATTAATATGACAAAAATATGAGAAAATGAAGTTTTAGAGAAGATAAGTGATTTGTCCAAGGACTGAACCAAAATTGTAAGCAAAAGAGTCAACATTCAAACCTTGACATCCTGACTACAGAACCAAGTCTGAACCATATTAGTATCTACCCACATACCACTTATAACCATTACCAGTACGACCTTTGAGAAATACAGTGATAGATCACAAACACTTAAGGGCTTATTCTTCCACACATCTGATGTGGGGGTAATATCCAAAATGTATAAGAAATTCAAACAACTCAATAGCAAGAAAACAAATGACTCAGTTTAAAAATAGGCAAAGGACTTACATTTCTCAAAAGAAGATATACAAATGGCCAACAAGTATATAAAAAAATGCTTAACATCAATAATCATCATGAAAATGCAAATTAAAACCACAGTGAGATATCACTTCACACCTGTTCGAATAACTATTATCAAAAAGCCAAAAGATAAGAGTTGGTAAGGATGTGGAGAAAAGGGAACCCTTGTAAATTGTAGTACAGCCATTACAGAAAACAGCAGGAGATTCCTTAAAAAATTAAAAATATAGCTACCATATGACCCAGCAATTTCACTACTGGCTATATATCTAAAGGAAATGAAATCAGAATTTTGAAGAGATAGCTGCATTCCCATGTTCATTGTAGCATTATACACAGTAGCCAAGATATGGAAGACATCTAGCTGTCCATAAATGGATAAATGGATAAAGAAAATGTATTTAAAAAAATGTGGCATATATACCTAATGGAATGCTATTTAGCCTTAAAAAAGAAAGAAAGCCTGCCATTACACTCACATGGAAGAACGTGGAGGACATTATATTAAGTGAAATACACCAGGCACAGGAAGACAAAAACCTCATGATCTCATTTATATGTGGAATTTAAAATAGTCAAATTCATAGAAGCAGGAAGTAGAATGGTGGTTTCCAGGGACTGGGAGATGGGTGGGGCAAAATTTCAGTTAGGAGAAATAAGTTCAACAGATCTATTGTACAACATGGTGATTATAGTTAATAACAATGAATCGTATACTTGAAAGTTGCTTAGAAAGTAGATTTTAAGTGTTCTTACAACAAATGATCAGTATGTGAGGCAAAGCATGTGTCAATTAGCTTGATTTAGCCATTTCATAACATATAAATAGTTCAAAGCATCATAAATACATAAACCTTTTGTTTGTTAAAATACTAATAAATAATAAAAAAGTTAAAAAACTTTACATATTAAAAAATGCATATTAAGTGACAGAAGATAGTCTTAAAAGGCTACATATCATATGATTCCAACTCTATGACATTCTGGAAAAGAAAAA
Organism: Propithecus coquereli; assembly: GCF_000956105.1. Taxonomy (NCBI): domain Eukaryota; kingdom Metazoa; phylum Chordata; class Mammalia; order Primates; family Indriidae; genus Propithecus; species Propithecus coquereli. Next base: position 3,870,864 of record NW_012148507.1, read on the forward strand.
AACTATAGAGACTAGTATGTCTGATGTAATAGAGCCAACATCTGAGGGATGTAAAAAGATCAGTGGTTGCCAGGGATTCAGAGGGAAAGCAGAGGGATGAATAGGTGGAGCATAGGGCATTTTTAGGACAGTGAAACTGTTCTGTATGATACTATAATGATGGATACGTGACATTAGGTATTTGTCAAAACCCATGGAACTATACAACAAAAAAGTGAACCCTAATGTAAACTTTGGATTTCCATAATAATAATGATGTACCAGTACTGGTGCAGCATTTGTAGCGATCGCACCGCACTATTTATTACAGGATGTGAATAACAGGACAAAGTGGGTGGGGGGAGCAGTAAGGGGAAGGAATACACAGCAACTCTCTACACTTTATGGCCAACTTTTCGGTAAACCTAAAACTGCTCTAAAACATAAAATCTATTTTAAAAAGAATTTATTTTCACTATAAATCCCAAGTTTGGGCCAAGATAGTAGAATGTGTCTGAAGATTTGTGTGTAAACACGCTTTTCATTTTTCTAAGTTACTGAAATTAGTTCTAAACATAATGAAGGTAAGAAATAAACTCTAACTGTACTTTCTTGGTCCTTACACACGGAGTTAGGGTAAATGTAAAAGGGGGTGATGGAGCAGATGGCTCTCAGTGATTTAGTGGCACACATTAAACTCAATTAGGAAGCAATAATGGGAGTTTTGTGCCATATAGAGAGAATTGTGTATCATAATTTTCCATGGCAGGAAATGTTCTCAAAGCTTATTTGGTAGAAAGATATGGAAAGACAGGAAGCCAACATTTATGTGCTGTTTATTAAAGACAAGGCGCTCTTCATGTGTTATCTTTTTAAATTCTCATGACAGCTTTTGTATCAGATGAGTAGTTGCTCCTTCGTATGCATTCTCCCTTATCCCATAGTTGTATCGATGTTGCATATGGCTATCCAGCTGGAGACCTCATTTCCCAGCCTCTCTGGCAGCTAGGCGTGGCCATATGATTAAGTTCTTTCCCACTGAATGTGAGCAGAATTGATGTGTGCAACTTCTATGTTCTTCATGTAAAAGGGAATTATGCACTTTCCTTGTATTTCCTTCTTCATTCCTATGTGGTCATCACCCAGCTTTGACTAAACAGACGAAGACAATTCCCAGACAATATTCAGCACTCCAGGTTCTTGCCATCTCATTGCTCTTTCATACCCTGCAGGAACTACATGTATTCAGTAGTAGCTGTGGTCAAGGCAAGGCATAACTCCTGCCAAAGACATTGTGCCATCACTGCCATGCATCGACAAATCTGAATGGATAAATAAATGGTCAGGGATCCCAAATGATGCAGGCTGCAGGTAAGCCCACTGGGGCACTGAAATGGGCATAGGTAGGTGTGGAATGATTTTTCCAGAGGAAGCTAATGAGAATAACTAGCACAAGATGTTTATAGTCTGTTTGGGAGATAAGAGTGGTGTAGAGACCATATGTGTGGGTAGACAATATAATTTTAGGAATGTACTATAAGTCTGTTAACTTTACCTCACATTGACACTCATTACTAAATAAAAAAGATGGGCAGGCTCCAGGCTGCCTGTTGAGCTGTCAATCACAGTGGAAGAAGTATGGAAGTGTCGAGGGCAAGTCATTCATTATCTATTTAATTTAATTTTAAGCTAGTACTATTTTATTCAGGTAGTTCTGACTAGAAGATTGTATAGCATGGTTCCTTCAAAGATTGCCACATACCACAGTTAGCATATTTCATACCTGCTCTCTTCCCTACAAAGCCCTAGGTTTCCATCATTCACAGAATGGCATATTAATATTTAAAGGCATATTTTAATAGCTATGCTTTGTAAGATGACCTAATTATCAATACACAACAAAATTTCATTTGTTTTCCAACTCAAAGTAGTTTATGAAAATGTAGCTTTTCTCATATTATCCTATAGATTTGGGACTAAACCAGAACTTGGACTCCACCTCGATATTTATTTTTCTTTTGGGCTGTTTGAGTCATAAGTACTAGTATATTTTTCTCTATCTGAAGAAGGTGAAACTTGAATTATATCTATTGACACCTTGAAAACTTGGCTATAATTACATAATAAGGAAATTGAGTTTCTTTTGAATAGGGTAGACAATGCTGAAGTTTTTAAATTTTATTTTGAGCTGACACTGAATTATATAGAGAACAGCTTAGATGTGGACATAATATGTCAGAAAAATTTTGTGTCTAATTTTTATGTGGAGTAGCATGGATCTTTGCTTTGAATAGTGATTCATAAATGATTTGCTAGTTGGAGAGACAATATGCTTCACACATATGTTATTCAAGGTTGGAACAATTCTCAGAGCCCAATCTTAAATTATTTCTGAGAATGTCCTGTGGAAGGAAAGTGAATTAGAAAGGATTTGATAAGGAATATTCATTTGCATCCCATGTACAGCAGAAAACCTGTTGAATGACATTTAAAAGAGGATTAAAGCCGATTTCTTACAAGCTGTAGGATAATCAGATTTCTAAGCTAAAGCAGAATTAGGACTTCTAATTCATTTACAGAGTAACTGATGTCATTGGCCGGGGCCCTCACAATGCATTTGATTCTGGACATATGATCCCTGTATCTTTCTATCTCCTTTAGGACTTCACTTTTACCCAATATTTTTTAATGAGAGGGGACTAAAGATGTGTTGCTGTTGACATACAAACTCTAGAGTGGTGTTTTTTATAGTCAATACAAATTAGGCCATGCCATGGTTCCATAAGCTCTATTACGTTTATTGGAACAGCACAGATCCTTGCTTTAATAAATATTAATTTAAGGACATAATCACACTGTTAAATGAAACATATTCCTGTAGTAGAATAACAATGTGACCATTTTTGTGTTGTCAATGCAATGTGTACTTTTCAGATCATGCCACTATCTTTTTGGAAGCTCTAGATGCTGAGGTCTATTGGATCTCTTTTGAAATAGCCTGATGTTTCCATTATATTTTTCCTCTGTATTTGCCCAATTTTACTCTGTTCATTTTAAAGTGAAAAATAGATCATGAGTGTAATTGCTGGCTATCTTCTGTATAGTGAGAGTCCTTCCCCACATTCTTCTTTCTTTGAAAATTCTGTCGCTCTTTGGTATCAGTTGGAGTGATACTTAGGATTATTGCTCAACGCATATTCCCTCCTCTCTCTCTCCACTGAATGTTGACCTTGGCCACACTACTTGCTTTGACTCATGGAATGTTACAGAGGCCTAAAATGTGATTTTGCAGTTGTGCTTTGCTTTTGCGTTTCTGCCATCATCATGAGAATATGTCCCTGGTGGCTGCTGGACCTTTAGCCTAACCCCAGGATGAGACCCAGAGAGCAGGTTTAACCCAGCCCTTGCTCTATAGTCAAGCTCAACTGAGTCTGGCTGAGTCAATACAATTACAAGTCTTAGGAGTGAGAAAATAAATGTTTGTTGATGTAAGGCACCAAGACTATGAGGTTATTTGTGATGCAGCATTATTGTGGCAATAGCCAATTATACATGTGTAAATTCATCAATTTAACATTTCATGATAGATACATCAAGATAAGAAAAAATAATTTTCAAGGTCTAATTGAATTGTTAAGAGGATGCTAGGCCTATCACTTTATTTGAGAATAAATAGCTTATTTTACATTATTATGCATGATACTCAAAATCAGTTGGGCAGTTATTATATATCCTGCACTGTGCTAAATGTTTTATGTGGAGTATCTCATTTAATCTTCACAATAACAGAAAGGTAGGTCAAATTCTTGCAATTTTAGAACTAAGAAAATAAAGGCATAGAGGGGTCAAGAAACCTGACCAATCACTTAGCTGGTAAGTCATGGATCTAAAATTCAAACATAGGCAAGTGTACTCAAGAGCCCATGTTCTTGACAATAATGGCAATGAAGAAACACTTCTCTGGGCGAGACAAATACTCTATCATGCCCAGTGTTAAGACAATTACAGGAATGCAAATAGTATTTTGTGTGAAAACATCATTGTCTTTATTTACCTGTACTTAAAAAAACTCATAACAAGATTTCCCTTACCTAGCTATATGTTTATCATTTTGTTCTCTTCTAAATCTATGTATCTATGTGATTACTTTGTGTTACTACTTGATGTAATATGTATCATAAATTTACTACTCACAAAAGTGATTTATTTATCCTAAAAATATCTCCTTCAAACTTCATGGTCCACCCTCACAAAGCCCTGGAATAATAAATTAAAAAAAAAAAACAAAAAAAAACTTCATGGTCCATATCTTGGTCATGAAATTTTAGCATTTGGTAATAAAGTCACCATAGCTTTCATATAAATTACAAGCCTTGATACTTTCTTCAAATTTTATTTTCTTAATATTCCTCCATCCTTCTAGTTACTTTTGTTATCATCTGTTGAATTTCCTCCAAATGCTTTCCTCAGATAATAGTCCTTATTTTGCACCAGGGTGAAGTACTATTTTCACTTTTGTTTCAAACTATTTTTCTAGAAGATCTCCAGAATTATTCTGAATCTGCAGATCTTGGCTCTACCATCTTCAGGAATGTGCACTCTCCATAGGGACAGATGACCTTCTGAAATAGCAACATGAAAGTCACATTTCGTCAATGATACTTTACCTTTCCTAAAATAAGTTTCACAGAAAATTATACTTGGTTAATTTTAAGATTCTCTCTCTGGTAAGGATGCCAAGATTGCAACAAAGTTTTGCTGGCTTAGTAATGCAAATATTGAGGAAGCATATGCATGTATTATAGCGACTTTGAAAACACTGTTGACAAATACCATGTAACATGAGGATTATAAGCATGTGTTTGCCAAGGCATATGTTTGATGATGGCGGTAATGGTGGCGGTAGTGATGATGGAGATGGTGATGGCGATGGTGGTGGTGATAGTGATGGTGATGGTTGTTACGGTGGTGGTGGCATTGGTGATGGTGATGGTGGCGATGGTGCTGGTGGTTAATTGCAGAATAAAGTAAAAAATATATTGTGTTTTTGCGTGACTGTGATCATCTTTCAGCCATGACATAAATAAGAGAGGACAAATAAATTTTGCTACAGGAATCAGGTGGAGATTCCTATTTACTTAGGTTAGTTAAAAGCAATTATATACAATCTAAAGCAGAACAAGATCTAACATATAGATTGGGTTAGGGCTGGGATTTGGTTAAGGACAGGATCAGTTAATTATGATTTATCATACTTTCTGCTGCTTCAGTAGGAATGTCTTGGATAGTCTATGTAGTGATGAAATAGGTCTTCCTACACGTAGAAAGATAGATACACACACGCACACGCACACACACACACTCATATTCATACTTGGCTTTTGTTCCCTGCCAACTGAACTACTACTATAGATTCTTTTGGGCCAAGTTTTCACAAATTTGTGATTTTGGGTCTCAAGGCTTAAGACCAGTAGTATAATAATATCATCAATTTGGATAGATTTTTTTTTTCACTCCCTTTCCTGGCTTACCATAAGTACAAACTGAACACAATCATTAAACAAAAAAATCAATTCACATCCATCTTAATGGCAAATACAATGTTTACCTTTAATATTTTATGGGTTTTTAAAATTTTTTTTTAGGGACAGGGTCTTGATATGTTGCTCAGGCTCATCTCAAACTCCTGGCCTCAAGCGATCCTTCCACCTCAGCCTTCCAAAGTGCTGGGATTACAGCCTCCCAAAGCCACTGTGCCCATAGCTATGTTTAACATTTTTAAGAAAGACTTAAAGCCTTATATAAAAATACAGGGGATATGATAACCATTACATGGTAGTTATAGGATGGAGGCTAGTGCACCAGTTCAAGGTTTTTACCACATTGACCAAGGCAAACGCACAGGTATATAACCAAAAGAAAGAGGGGAAATTATATTTTTTCTATCCTAGAAGAGGGAACACTGCAGAGGTTGGAGAAATGATTCTCAGCATGGACCTTTGTATTGCTGTCACTTCAAACGAGGATTGATTTTGGGTGGAGCTAGAGGTTATACACATATAACGATGGTTTTTGTGCGAAGGTATGTAAATGCGTTCTTATACTGATTTTTTTTTTTCTAGGAGCAGCAAGAGCCTTGGATCATCTTTTTTCTGTCACTCAGGTTTATGACTAACTAGAGAGGAAAACTCTGTAGGAACTAGAGGGACATTTTTCTCCCTTTCCCTTCTCTCCAGGGAGATTTTCAAAGAGTAAAAAGTCAAAACCCCTGGATATCTACTACTTACTTTTCTAACTGTAGCTAATTTCTACCTGTGACCATCGACCTTATATCCTTTTTATTTACCTGTATGCACCCCTGGATAATACTTTGCAAAGAAGGAGGGAGAGTGCTTTGATGGCTAAATGAAAAACGGTCTACTAAACAATAGATTCAACAGCACCTTTGAAAGAAAGTAGTATAATGTCTGGAGGAAGGGCGAGTCACTAACACAAACAGAAGTAGCAAGTCGCTTTCTCTTTCCAAAAATTTCAATCAGCAACCCCCATTTTGAGAAGCTTAAGTGCAGTTCAAGAGCTCATTTGAAACCAGGAGATTTGGCCCTCTGGATTAGGAGCTAATTTCATAGTTTTTTTTTTTTTTTTAATGCTCTTTCTTTGTTTTCCTAAATCTCTCCAGACTTTGCTGAATTTCACTTTTTCACTGTCATTCCAGCAGCTCATATT
>NW_012148507.1:3878209-3888776 GCF_000956105.1 Propithecus coquereli
TAATTTTCTTTTCTTTAATTGGTGAAGATCAAATTCAAATTTATTTAAACTTCTTTCTCTTTACCTAGGTCTTCGTAGAGAAAAGAGTGAATTCCAACTTAAATCTGTACCAAAGTTAAATAATAATTGATTCTGTGAAATTTTCATCTTTTAATATTTCTCACTCTCACCCTCAAGAAGAATTTTTCAAACTATTTTAAATATGTTATAGCATCCTACTGTTTCCAAAAGAGTTATATGCTAATTACAAATAATTAAAGAAAGACTTTGGAGGATTCTTCTTAGACAATGCTTCATGGATCTCTTTGCGATGTTTAACAATAAGTTTTATTTTTAAACATTATTGAAGTATAGACTTTGTGTTATTGTTACTCTCTTTTTCTTAAGTTCATTCATTTAACAAATACTTATCAAGATCTTACTATGTTCCAAAGTATAATAGAAAAGTGGTTAGAAACTGCTAGAGGTTGTGAAGGAAGGGTTGCAATGTTATATAGAGAGGACAGAGAAGATCCCATTTGACTTGACATTTGAGTAATGAACTAAAAGAAGTGAGGGAGCGAGAGGAATATTATAGGAAGAGGAAACAGCAAGTGCAAAGATCTGACTAAGAGAGTACATGAAGTGTTTAAGTAACAGCAAGGGGGCTATCATGGCTAGAGGGAAAACATCAAGGGGGAATGTGGTAGGCCTGAGACATTATAAGGGGGTTGATAATTTTGATGAGCCTTTTTTTGGTGTGCGTGTATTTTCTTTTACTTTGAGTGAGCTGAGAAAAGATTGCACAGTTTTGACCTAACTTGACATTATAGGATCATTCTGGCTGCTATGCTGAGAATTTTCCTGAGGCAAAAGCAAGGGCAAAAGAAGTTAGAAGTCTATTGCAATAATTCAGGTAAGAGATGATGATTGTCTTGGACCAGAATGGCGAGAGTGAAGGTGACAAAAAATGATTGGATTCTGGATATATTTTAAAGATCTATCATACAGGATTAAAGATCGGAATATATGAGAAGGAGAGAAATCAGGCATGACTTCAAAGTCTTTGTCTTGAGCAGCTGGAATTGTGGAGATATACTTATTCATGATGAAAAGCTTGGGAGAAAAACAGATTGAGAGAGAAATTTATTACTTTGATTTGAGATATGCCGAGTTTAAGAAGCCTATCAGACTTCTAAGTGGAGGTGTTAAGGAGGTAATTAAATATACAAGTTTGGGTATTTGGTGGTAAGTTGGGTCTCAAGGTATAAATTTAGTATACATTTGGAAATTACTAGCATTTTCATGTTTTAAAAACCATGGATCTGGCTCAAATAATACAGATAGATATAAGAAGATAAGTTCAAACCCTGAGCCCTGGAGGTCAGGAAGATGAAGAAGGATCAGCAAAGGAGGAAGAGCAGGAATAAAGCGAGGTAGGAGGACAACTAGCAGAGCGTGGTATCTTGGAAGACAAGTGAAGAAAACATTTTAAGAAGGAAGAAATGATCAACCAAATCAAATGCTGCTGACAGATTAAGTAGGATGAGGGCTGAGAATTAACAACTATAATTTAGCGGGTAGACGTCATTGGTGACTTTGACAAGAGCAGATGTGGTATAAAAGTGGTAGGTCTGATTGAAGTGGATTCTAAGAGAAATGGAGGAGAAGTTACAAGCAGGAGTGGGGTCAAGAGAGAGTTTTCTTTTTAAGATGAGAGAAATAATCACATGATTGTACATTGATGGAAAAGATATAGTAGAGGGAGAGAGAACCTAATGATTCTGCAAAAAGCAAGGAGAATTGTTGAATGAATGATTGTTCTTGTGTTGGTGTGAGAGAATGGGATCTATTGTACGAGTGGATGGGTTGATTTGCTCAGAAGCACAGACAGCTTAAGAGAAGGAGGAAAACATACCATATCCTGACAGAATGTATGTGGGAGCTGGTGTATATTCCCTTTTGAAGACAGTATGAAGCAGCAAGGGGTTAGAGGATTGAGGATAGAAAATGAAGTCTGAAATATATATCTATGAATGTGCACTGAACAAACCAGGGAAATAGAGTTTGATCACCAGGCAACACTGAGGACCCTCTTGAGGTTCTTGGTCATGCATAAGAAGTGAGGTCAGTCAGCACACTTTTCTTCCACAAGCTTTTTTTATCCAGCTTGGATGTGCTGTTTAGGTTAATTACTAAAAAATATTTGTACTAAAAATACGTGTTCACGGTAAATATCATGCACTGGAGATATAAAAATGACTAAGACACAGTACTTGCCCTGGAGGAGCTCATAGTCTACTCAGTTAGAAGGACTAGTAAGCCAACAATAAAAATATATTGTGATAATTTCTATAGTAGTGGTACAAAGTTTGTTTATGACTGAGTGGAATTTAGTCTTTTACATACCAATTAGTCATACAAAGTTCAAAAAAAAAAGATCATTAGGGCATAGTTATTCACTTTGACATTTGGCATGTCAGTGTGAAATGTATTTATGAATGATTGTAAAATGTACGCTTTGGGGAAATTGTTAGACTTACGGAAAATTAGGGCTGGAATGCAACAAATGGTTCAATCCCTTAATTTTACAAATGAAGAAACTTGGTCTCAGAGAAGGAAGGCAAATTGTTTAAAAGAAGGTGCCTGGTTACTCTCAATTCAGGGCTCTTTCTGCTGCACCAGTCCACTGCCTCCAAACTAGGACCTCGCTCAGCCCAAGGCTTTGTAGTAATTCTTACCTGTTATTCCAACTGGACCCGGCACTGGACTTTTCTATTTTTCAAGACTGCTCACTCTTCCTTAGCTTGAGAACAGCAATTGCTCTCGTTTGTTTCAGAGGTTAAATCCCCAAAAAACTAAAGCAACGCAGAAGTGAAAAAGAGAGAAAAGAAGAACATAGAGAACCCTTCAGGATAGAATCACTATAAGACATTTAAATTTTATCTAGATTTCTGCTTTTTCTTAATATAACAAGTAATTATTGAACATTTATTATTTCTCATCAGGAATTGTGTAGCATATAGAATAATACAGAAAGAAGAAGGTCCTCACCTTAGAGAACATTAAAATCCATGGGCTAAGTGAGAGAACCTGTTTACTCTTCAACTCTGTTTATCTTTTTTTTTACCATCTTCTCTCTCCATTCATGGTCCAGACTTACAGAAACTCAGTAAGAGAAGGGAAGCATTAGGTGTAATCAACCCAGTTAGTAAATTTTTCCTTATATTTCTGAAAATATCAAATAAGCTTGGGTAAGCAATACATATGGAAAAGAGGAAAGACATTTTTTTTTTCTGAAGGACATAATAAGAACACATAGTCCAACCAATCTCATTAGTCAATTAGTTAACTAATTGGTGTATCAACATTTGAGTGTCTATTATATACCCTGAATTGTTTTAGAAGTGAATTTTTATGTGTTAATTACCCATGTATAATATACAATCCATAAAACATGAATATTCATGGCTGGTAATGAGTTTAAGTTGATAGAGAATAGTTCTTAAAATTTCCTGTTTGTATAGTTGAATAGACATCTTTGATTTCTATGTTTTGGGTCACATAATGCTTGTTAATGAAATGAATGAATACAAGTTGGAAATATATGTATGTGTATGTGTGTATAAATATGTATATATATATGTATGTATATATACATATATATAGTAACAGGCAGTGACAATGTTGTTGATTACTTGGTTTGGGGCTTGAGGGTGAGGGAATACTGGGATTTAGACAGGACAGGGCCAAAAAGAAGTGCAAAACCCCCCCCATCTTAATGATTATAAGCAGATATCTGGATGAGATGTTTATTATTATTTATTTTTAGCTTGTATTTCCCTATTTACAGACAACATAAGAAAATTGGAAAACCACATCCATCTTGTGCCATTCTTCTTGCTTTTTCTTAGTGGTGAACAATCTCCCCTAGTTCTCCATTCTTTTAATTGGTCCTTGGAGAGTCCTCTCAAACCTTTACAATGACATTCAGTGAACATTTCTGAGTGGTGCCAAGCCAGAATCTCTGTGATAGCTCACAAATTACAGATTGAACTAAAGCTGTATTACTTCCTTTTGCCATGTTTAATGCATGAGTTTTCTTAGTTGGTATGGCTAAGCTGATGACATACAATCTTTTTTTTTCTTCTTAAAGCTTCATGAGTTCCTGTGAATATGGCTTAAAATATGTTCTTTAAAAATGATTACGTGGCAAACCTTTCCTTCTATTGTTTCCTCTGCACATGATTTGAAGCCAAATGATTACGCATGAATGACATATTTCTGAAAACATAGAAATAGTCTGCAGAGATGGACTAAAAACAAAAAAAAATTTAAAAAATACTTAAAAGTCACTGATTCTGATTTGACAGCTCCACACAAAAAAAGTGAGTTGTGAAATATTTGCAGATTTCTTCAATATTTTGTAAATGAAATAAAAGGCATATTTTGGTGCTTATGTTAAATCAGCCTCAAAATATTTTCAGTATTTTCTAGTACAGCCTTAGATGTAGAAGAAAACTTACTACTTTTTTTGATAAAAAGGAGGAAAACAAATTTTCAAAAGTTACTCAGGAGCAATTGTTATTTTCTATGTTTCTTTGCATTTCGAAAGTTTTGAGCATATTGTGCATTAAAATTCAGTGACTGTTACTTTGAAAACATTTATTGACTCATTAAATAATGCATTTCCATCCTCCCTTATACTTCTTTCTTTATGTTCTAGCATTTGTCGTATTTGGACATATTTTATATGTATTAATTTTCCTGTTTACAGACTTTCTTTAATGACTAGCAGGAAAGCTCCAAGGAGCCAGGGCTGTGGTCTGTTTTGTTCACTGTTGTATACCTGGAACCAAGAGGAGGGAAGAGGTGAGGTCAGCACTGTCTGAACAAAGCATGATGGATTCTTCATTGGAAAGGAGGAATTTTGCAGAAGGAGTTAAGAGCTGCTAGACAAATAAAATAACAGTCTACTGTATTTGATATATTGGTTTCCTAAGAACCTTCCTGTGGGGACAAACATACAGATGCATATGTGTACTTTTTCTGATTTGTGACTTTAAGAACCATCCTAGTTGCAACATAAAATACATTCATTCCTCCCAATGGGAGACACATATTGTTACTTCTAGCTACTGTATCTACCCCTAATTCTAGATGATATGTTTTTCTTGAGGTTGGGTCCAGATGTGACTCCACATGATTGAACAATGTATAAATTACAAATTTAATTATCTCTAGTACTCTCTTGGGCAGAAAGAACAAGGAATCTTTGTCTTGGCAGCAGAGGTGGTTTCTTGGTGAGCCTAACAGAAAACTCTGCCTAGTTCATTATCTTTCATGACCACAACTGAAGTAGATGAAGAGAGATTTTTAGAAGCTGCAACGCTTCAGCCTCCCACTCTCTGGAGGTGTGGTTTTTTGGGGGAGGGGGAAAATGTAGAGAATGAATTGCCTAGGCCTAAGAAAAGGACAATGACAAGCCTCTGTTTGCCAGACATGGATTTTCTTTTTTTTTTTTTTTTGAGACAGAGTTTCATTCTGTCACCCAGGCTAGAGTGCAGTGGCATCATCATAACTCACTGCAATTTCCAACCCCTGGCCTCTGGGCTCAAGTGATCCTCCTGCCTCAGCCTCCCAAGTAGCTGGGACTACAGGTGTGTGCCACTGCACCTGGCTAATTTTTCTATATTTAGTAAAGACAGGGTGGTCTAGAACTCCTGACCTCAAGCAATCTTCCTGCCTTGGCCTCCCAGAGTGCTAGGATTACAGGCGTGAGCCACTGTGCCCAGCGCGGACTTTCTTTTTATTTCTTTTTTCTTGGAAATACATGGTCCTTAAAATTCTAATCTATTACTTACTTGATTGAGTTTCTTTTCTACTCTCTCAGCTACCTACCCACCGCTTTGCTCTTACCTAGTTATGGTCCTTGAATGCAGATCATCATTAAAACCCTCACCTTTGCCTCCCTTAGCAGTGTTTGTTCCTTAGCAACTAGCTTCAGAACTCCCCCATTTTTCTAATCTTACCATTGGCTTTAGTTTTCGCTTATTCTTTGGGTCAAAAAGAATGAACAGGGCCATATCTCCTGAACCTAGACTTCTTCTCAGTAGATGGCGTTTATAATATAGATAGTTATTATTTTTGTCAGGCTAGATCCATTGCAGGTGGGGTTTTGCAGGGGCCTGTCATATTATGCTTCCCCATTTTTCTGGCTCTTCTCACATCGTAACTTAATTTTCCCTGTGTCCTCCCCTCCCACACTGGATAAGCATATGAAAAAAGATCAGATTAGTTTAATTCTTTATTCTGCAAACCAAGATTAATTGTAAATGTACCACAGATGCAAAGGTAAAAGATTATACCATACAAGTGATGGAAGAAAATTTAGGTGAATTCCTTTATTAAATGCATTAGAGAAAACTTTCCTTATGACTTGAAATCTAGCAGTATTAAGGAAAAGACTAATAAATTTGTGTAAATACATACAAAAATATTTTGCACAGAACAAAAAAAACCTAAGCAAAAAAGGCATAAATATTTGCATCTTACATCATAGACAAAGGACAATTATTCCAACATAAAAATAGCTTATCAAAATTGAGGCCAACAACATAACAGAAAAACAGACTAAAGATACAAATAGAAAACTCATTAAATTTACGAAAAGAGACCTAATGTTGTTCATAAGAGAAATTTAAATTAAAATTACAATGGGATATTATTTCTAAAAGTTTGAGGACATACTATGCTGGCAAGGATGTGGGGAAACAGGCACTTTCATATATTACTGGAGAGAATACAAAATTACATAACCCTGCATTAACCCTGTGATAAAGAAATTACTTCTAAAAATTTATTCCACATACACACTGGCAAAACAAATACACAAAAGTAGAAGAAAATTTTGTGTGTATATACAACTGTATGTATATATAGTATCTATCCACTCATTTATCTCACATATCTTGTCCCAGGCTAGGGCTTGCCTTTTTACTATCTTAACTTTTTTTCTTTTTCATAAATAGCTGTTTTTAATTAAAATGAAGTCCAATTTATCAATCTTTTATAGTTACTGCTTTTGTGTCCTTTTAAAGAAATCTTTGACTATCTCAAGGTTATGAATATACCAGGTCTTTCTGGAAAGTATCCATCCATGTAATATGAAAAATAGAGACATTTATTGAAGAAGATACAAGATGCAAGAAACATTGTACATAAGACAATGATACCTTAGTCTCCTTCAAAGTAGACACCTGGGGACCTCACACAGTTCTCTCAGCGTTTCTTAACCTAACCCATACTCGTTCAACATTCTCAGGTGCTCTGCTTGTTGCAGGCCTTCTAGCATGTGGATCACTTTCAACAGACTCTTAGCCATCTTTGCAGCGTTTGTGCCACAATTTTATTTGCCCTGCACTCATTGCATCCTCCCCGAAAGCCCTCTGAATCATCCAAATAGTGTCCGTGGAGGAATGTTCAAGGTAAACGCAAAGTTTGATGCAAATTCATTGCTCTGTTTGCTCAGCAGTTTCGAATGCGATGACCACACAGTACACATGCCCACTCAATGGCGTTTAGCACCCGTCTAATCCAGTGAGGGCATCATTGTTGACGCATGTGCATTACAGTCCACTCTCCTTGTCTGCCAGGTTACATGAATGTGGCGCAAACCATTCTCCTTACATCAACACTGGCTGGATACCTTCCAGACAGACTTGGTATTCTCTTATGTTTTCTCTTAGAGGTCTATATTTTAGCTTTCACATTTAGGGTTATGAGACTTCTCTAACTTTTGTGAAGATGTGAATTAAAAGTCAAGATTCACTTTTTTCCCATATAGATGATACAGATGACCCAGAGCTATATATTGAAAAGGTCATCCTTTCCCTACTGAGTTGTAAGTCTCCTAAATTGTCTCCTTGCCTTCAGTTTTGCCTCCTCTAGAGTCTAATCACCCTGTAGCAACCAGGGCAATTAAAAAAATGTACATTGTATGATATTGTTTCCATCTTCAAAGCTTTCTAGTGACTTCCCATCACACTCAATAAAACTACAGAATCCCTTAACCGAGAAGAACCTACATTATCTGGTTCATGCATCACCTGACTCCATCTCTGAGCTCACGTTCTGACATGCTTTCCATCCCTCCTTCCACTGTAGCCACACACGCACACTGACCCCTTGCTCTTCCTTGAACTCTCTAAGCATGTTTGGCTGCATGGCCTTTAAACCGGGGTTTACCTGTACTCAGAGGGTCCATCTCCTGGTATTTGCATGACCCACTGTACTACAGCACCTCCAAGGTCATTTCCTCAGAGAGGTCTCCCCTGAGACCATTGTTCTAAATGGTCTAAAATAGCACCATTTTTTCTATCCCTACTTGGCTTCGCTCCCTGACATCAGATTGTTTGTTTATTGTCTTTCTGATTCCACATTAAAATGTAAGCTCCATGGGGGCAGGAACTTTGCTTTACTTATCTCTGCCTCTCAACCCTAGAATAGCACCAGTAGGGAGTATAGTAGTAGTGTAATATATATTAATATAACATAGCATAGCCTACATATATTATGATTTGTATATGGTATATATAATATATAGTATAGTGTATAATAGTATGATAGGCTATAATACTTTAGTCATGTACTCAATGTTTGTTAAATGAATTTGTTAGATAAAGATTGATGACAATATTTAAAGCAAGGCAAAGGTGCAGAAAGAGGAGGGCTGAAAATGCATTTCTCTCTTTTGAACTTCTAATTATCTTATATTATGATGCTTCTGCTTTCTACATGTGCTTTTGCAGTTACTGATATGGTAAAATGCAAAAAATTGGGGTCCAAACACTGATTCTGTTATGTAACAGCTCTGTGATTTTTGACACTCTCTGAGCCTCAAGTTCCTACATAATGGGAATTAAAAATACCTGCCTTGCTGTGTCATAGTTGTTAGCATTATAAATAACCCAGGTAAAATACTCACCAAAATGCCTCATATCTAGTAGGATTGCAAAAACTTTATTTTTATTATTACATCATTTCCCACTTGTAAATTAAATGAGGGTAGAACTGATTAAAAAAATTATTTTCTAACTAGCACAGTTGTTAGCAGGATTTTTTTGCACATATTAAGAGCCCAATAAATGCTCGTTGAATAAATAAATAGACACAGACAGACTTTTAAGAAATGAAATTACAACAGGAGGCTGTTTCCTTCTTTCTCTTTCTGTTCCACATTGATTTACTGATTAATAACAGAATTAATCTGTGCCTGTGTTAATTAGAAAATTCTCTGGAGAAAAATCCCAATTTTGTGTAGTCTTTTAGTTCTATCAAATATTTTTGACTTCTTATTTCTTCTGTAGGTTTAGAGCTAGACCTTTTTGATTCCTCACTATGCGCAATTGTATATTTCAATGATTTTTTTCAATAGGCAAAATACTTCTCCCCCTTCCCTTTTCACTTCTAAAACCTCACAAGCTGTTAAAATGTCCATCCCTTCTGCTCCATTTCCTCACCAAAATCCTATCACATACCATATGAATTTTTAACCCTAACACCTGTCTACCCACATGGTTCCAGAGGGGTGGATTAAAAAATATATTAAAAAACAATAAAGCCCACACAAATCCTTATGCAACTAGCTCATAAATGTTATAAAATATAGTTTGTCAAAACTGTCTATTGTATATATAACCCCAGTGACCAGAAGAACACAAATCAAATGCATAAAGATCACCCCTTTTCCACATTTCTTAGTCCCTGATCAATGATTTTGTTATTCTTCAATTTGTATAATTTCAAAAGCCTTGTGTTTTATGTTTTTGCCTCATTATCCAGGTGTCAAGCAATCCTCTAGGCTGCAGAGAAAGCCGATCTGCTTCCGCCTTAGGGTGTGGTTTGTGACAGAAAAGAACAAGAAGGAAGTGTGTTATTGCCAATTTTGATTTGACTTATTAATTACACAAATGCTTGATATTATAATTTACTCATTCTTGTATTGGTTGTGGATAGGGAAACCTTTAAAGAAAGCTTCTGTATGAAGCCTTAGCTCTGTGAATATCTGAAGTTCTATTTACTGAGAATCAGTTAATGCCCCTGTAGGGGCACCTGGAATAACTGACAAGCTTCTGTCCTTCAAGCCTCCTTTATTCTCCCTCACACTAACCTCATGTCTTGCATCTGATGATCCAGTTGGCAACCAAGGGGAAGTGATGTGTGGAAGTAGCCCATCCTGGAAGAATGAAGTATTTTATTAGTCATTGTTCAAAATTACTGATACATGGCGATGAAAGAAAAAAGCAGCCCAATTTTTAGTTGGTTTTATCGTTAATTAAGATTTCCTATAGACAACCCCCAGTCCCTTGTTGCTAGCACCCAGGCACGCCGCTCTCACCCCCTTGACAAGGTACTGATTGCATGCCAGAGTTGATCTCTCAAGAGATGTTGAGGTGTATCATGCGAAGGCCAATTCAGTAATGAGAAGATGACTACTTTGATGGGAAAAAGAGAAAGACCTATCTTAATCTCACTCTATGCTAGATATTTTATTTAGGAAATTGCATTTAGCTGGTTTTTTTTTTTT
>NW_012148507.1:3890086-3893066 GCF_000956105.1 Propithecus coquereli
TAAGCAAAGAAATAATGGACTTAAACAGAGCCCTTGAACAAAAGGGTCTGACAGAGCTCTACAGAACATTTCACCCAAATAAAGCTGAATTTACATTCTTCTCATCAGCCCATGGAACTTTCTCCAAAATTGATCACATACTAGGTCACAAATCAGACCTCAACAAATTCAGAAAAATAGAAGTATACTGCGTACTTTCTCAGACCACAGTGGTATAAAATTAGAGTTCAATTCCAACAGAAATACTTGCCACCTCAGAAAGTCATGGAAATTAAACAATGTATTGTTGACTAACTACTGGGTCAAGGAGGATATCTTTGATAAAATTTACAAATTCTTTGGAATACACGCACTACCAAAGCTTACTCAAATAGAAATAGATAACATAAATATTGCAATATCTATTAAAAAAATAAAATTTTGCAGTTAAAAACCTCCCCACAAAGGAAACTCTATGCCCAGATGGCCTCAATGGTGAATACTACCAAACATTTAATACTGATTCTATTAATACACAAATTCTTCTATAAAATTGAAGAGAAGGACATAGTTCCCAATTCATTTCATGAATCCAGCATTGCTTGATGTCAAAACTACACAAAAACATTAGAAGAAAACTACAGACCAATATTTCTCATGAACATAGATGTAAAAATTCTAAACAACATTTCAGCAAATTGGATTCAACAATATGTAAAAAAGATCATGAGCAAGGGGCTATAATCCCAGAAATGTAAGATTGATTTAACACTAAAAAAATCAATCAATGTAATGCAACTTATTATTCAACAAAAGAAAAAACTCATTTAATTATCTTGATAGATATAAAAGTATTTAATAAAAATCTCATATTGGTTAAAACCCTTGGAATAGTAGGAATAGAACTTTTTCAACCTAATAAGGTCATTTATGTAAAATATATAGCTAACATTATATTAACACTTAATTATGAAAGACTGATCCTTTTCCCCGTGATCAGGAACTATACACCTATGTCAGCTCTCACTCCTTCTATTCAACATTCTATTAGAGGTATTAGTGGAGTAAAAAGTTAAGACAAAAGAAAAACCATACAGATTGGAAAGAAAAAGTAGAATTGTCTTTATTCATAGATGATATGATTGTCTATGTAGAAGATCCAATGGAATCTACAAAAGAGCTGCTAGAACTAATAAGGGAGTTTAGCAATGTTATAAGATAAATGATCAATACAGGAAAATAATTTTTTATATACTAGTATTGAACCATTGGAGTTTAAAATTAAAGGTATGACTTAATATATCATCAAATATATTAAATAAATAGGGATATATTTTACAAAGATGTGAAAGATTTGTACACTGAAAACTACACAACTTGGATGAGATAAATTAAAGAATGCAAAGGGGTATATGGAAACTCCAGGGAGTGATGGACATGTTTCTTGTTTGTGATGGTGTCCAGGTATATACATAAGACAGTTGAACACTGTATATAGGTGCAGTTTATTGTATGTGAGTTATATTCCAATAAAGTTGTAAAAATTTGACAAAATTGACAAAATATAATAGTCTTTTATTTTCTCTTCTGCAAGGACTTGTCAAAAAATTAGGGTTACTCACCCATATTTCTGTTTCTCTTTCTTCCAGATACAACATAGAATTGTACTTTCACACCTCCTTGAAGTGAGGTATGGCCATACACTTTACTTTGATCAACGAAATATGAGGACAAGTGTCCTATGTCCTTTTCTAATGGAAGCATTTGCAAGTTGGTGAGTGATTTCCTGTGCTATTTTACAAGCCATGGTCCATATGTTGAGTCTCCATCAGCCTAAGTCTCTACGAGGGGATGATGTGGAGCAGAGCTGCCTGATAACATGTGATCGACATACAAGCATAGCGAGAAACTAAGCTTTGTTTTTTTAAATCAGGCATCAGCAAACTTTTTCTCCAAAGTTCTTGGTAGTAAATATTTTAAGCTTTGCAGTCTCCATTACAACTACTCAACTGTGCCATTGTTGTGTGAAAGCAGACATAAATAAAATACCAACACGAATGGGCATGGCTGTGTTCCAATGAAATTTTATTTACGAAAATAAGCAGTTGTCCAGATTTGATCTGTAGGCTGTGCTCTGCTATCTCTTGTTTTAAGCCATTGAAACTTGGGGTTATTACCACAGTTTTCCCTAACCTATCATGATTAATAGAGGAATTGAGACATGACCCATGGTGGGCTTGACAAAGGATAGTGACTAGGAAAGCAGTGTCCCTTTCTTCTTCCAAGGCCACAGTGGAGTAGCAACTGTGTGCACCAGTGTGCACTGCTGAGACAAGTGGCATGGTGATCTCCCAACAGCCAAAGAAGAGGAGGGTACATGGAAGTACTGTAAAGTGCCTATTTTCAAGTACATTTGTGACAGCACCTTGAGAAACGCCCAGAAATGCTGAGGGGAATCACGTTCTAGACACCAACCAAGTGGATAGGAGTTCAACCCATTTAAATTTGAATATTTATTGGAGTTATGACCCTATTGTTTAGCTTTAAGCTGGACTCCAGGAAAATAGAATTATATGTGTCTTATCTAAGTCATTGCTAAAAATAAATATTACACATTTAAAAACAGTGCCTAATATGATGATATTAGATAACTTACTCTAATGTAAATTATTTGAATATGATACTTTGGTAAGAATAAAAATTCTTTAATAAGTCAGTTCTAATAGTACAGGTTCCCCACATTGTCAGTGAAAATGATCTGAGGTATGGTTTGTTTTAACAGTCTAAAGATTTTACCCAAAGAGAAAATAAACTTGGACTGAAAAATAAGCACCATAATGTGCTTATATGTAAAGTAGGGAAGGAATGATTTACATAAATGAATCTTCCATCCAATTGGTAGCTATAGAAATTGTGGAAAATAGTTTCCAAGTTAATTTGTGAGCAACTCAAAAGAATACTGGTTAATAACCAGAACACTATTTATAGTTGAAATAATTTA
>NW_012148507.1:3893116-3894358 GCF_000956105.1 Propithecus coquereli
TGGGAAAAAGAGAAAGACCTATCTTAATCTCACTCTATGCTAGATATTTTATTTAGGAAATTGCATTTAGCTGGTTTTTTTTTTTTCCTTTGGTCATTTTTCTTCTTGTTTGGGAAGTTTTACGTTTAAGGGACTTGCTGGCAAGGCAAAGGAGTCAGTTTATCAATTATTTAAGTACTTTGGTCTACATTCTTCTCCCTGCTTTAAAGGTCACCAAGAAAGACTAAAATAAAAACAATAAATTTGATAGAGCACCTTTTTATGGGAGAAGCAATGATTTTTATCACTGATTAATAAAATACTAATAAAACCAAGTTTGAGGATCCTAATTAAGCTATTTCTTTACAATGTTTTATAGCCTCGGAGAAAAATCCAATCCTAATCTTGATTGTTTATCTTGAGAAAATATGTTCTCTTTTCATAAGATGTTCAGGGGCTATAATGTTCACAGATACCACTGATTCTACTAACATTTTGGAAAAAGAGCTCAAAAGACATGTCTTGTCCAGTGCCATACCATATTTCACTGCATCTAAAGTGTCCTTAATATTTTCCTTCATTTCATGTACCACCAAGAAAGAAAAAAATGATGTCAATTATGTATAATACAATGCTTTTTTATTACTTAAACATTTATTTTGTAAGTATTGTACTGCTAATAGTTTTGGGGATCTATTGAGACAAATTTTATGATTTACCATACACATGCGTATACAGAAAATATAGAAATAAAACTAATTATTGAAAATATTGTTAAAAATTTTCACACTGAATCTGTCCTGAATCATTTTTACATGGAGAGTTGTCAATGTATTTTTTTCCTCCAAAAGAATACTTCCTTCTGTGTCATTAAGCGTTTTGGTGATGCAGTATTTTTTTAAAGAAATACCCAGTAATGTTGTCAGGCTCTTCTTCGATAATAGTGCTCTTCTGATTTTACTGGAAGGTTAGGCAAGCAACGGGAATAATAGTCATCTTAAATTGATGACCTCAGCTTCAGGCTTAAGAAACTAGGAAAAAACAAGTGAATAAAATCTAAAGAAAGTAGAAAACAGAAAATATTAAAGACTAGAGTAGAAATCAATAAAATACAATGGAGAAACTCAACAGAGAAAAATCATTGAAATTAAGAGCTGTTTTTTTGAGATCAATAAAATTGAAAAACACCTGTTCAGACTGATCAGAAAAACATAGAAAAGATACAAGTTACCAATATCAGAAATCTAAAAGGTAATGTCACTA
>NW_012148507.1:3894869-3910804 GCF_000956105.1 Propithecus coquereli
CAAATAACTTCTTTAAAAAATTATTTTTTCAAAATGTTTACTGCTTCCTTAGCCTTTAAGCTGATCATTTAACATGAGCATGAGGTCTGCTTCTCATTATATATTTTACACGACAACTTAATGCATTGGCATTTTTTTCAATCTATAATATTTTCCAAATAATTTAAATAGATTTGTAAAACTAATAATTTCTTACTAGAGGTCATCATCTGTAAGTCTAGCCCTAGTATGTGTGAAAATCTGGATGTCTTAGTTCACTTCTATAAGCCTGCTTTTGCACCAGGAGCTAGAAACCATCCTGAACAAGAACTAGACCCCGTCTCCAGTAAAAATAGAAAAAAAAAATAGCCAGGTGTGGTGGCTCGCGCCTGTAGTCCCAGCTACTTGGGAAGTTGAGGCAAGAAAATGGCTTGAGCCTAGGAGTTTGAGGTTGCTGTGAGCTGTGATGACACCACTGCCCTCTGGCCCTGCTGACAGAGCAAGACTCTGTCCCATCCCCCACAAAAAATGATATCACCCCATAACATTTTTAAGGAGGATTAAATGTGAATAAACTCGATGAATAATAGGTGCAATTTAAATACTTTCTTTTCCTCTTCCTCTCTTCCCCTACCCCAAATTCTTTACTTCACATCTCATTTTCTTTTGCCAAAACCACGGTAATTGTCTTAAAACTGACTTTCTTGTTTAAAGTCACTCCAGCTTTAATTCATGTTAAAAAGTTCCACTAGAGTACTCTGCATAAGATGAAAAAATAAATAATATTTACTTTTTGAGTAACAAAGTGATATTATGAGATGTATTTTAGGAAAATTAAAGTTCAAATCCATTCAGTCTGTCAGTTAAGATGATCTCAATATGGTCTCCACATGTCTTGTACCATAATCTCATTAATTCTCCTATATAAATTTATACTTTGATGGATTAATTTGTTATGAATTAAAATTCTGTGTGCACATGACTTTTCTTTTCCTTGACTCATTCCTGTAATGTCTTTTTTATTCCTTTTTGTTTATTTTAGTTTTTGTTATTTAAAATTTTATATTCCTTTGTGAAGTCACCCAGGGCTCCTCCAGCCTACAGAAATCTTGTCTCCTCTACTACTCCAATAGTGCATTGATTTGATGGTAGAAGTATCTCAAAGTGTACTGTCATGCACATGTATTTGTATAATGAGTGATTAAGTAGTATAAGCTAACCGTTGCAGTAATAATCAACTTTAAAATCTCAGTAGATTTACAAAATAGAAGTATAGGTCTTGCTCATATAATAGTTGAAGAGGAGTATTTTGGAGATGGACTTCCACAAAGAGATTCTGAGACCCAGGCACCTTCCATGTTGGGGCTCCACCATCCTCTAGAGCTATGTTTCCTAACACGGTAGTAACTAGCCTGCATGTGGCTACCTAGCACTTGAAATGTAGCCAGTACTAAATGGGATGTACTAGACATGTGAAATATACACCAATTTTAAAGACAAAGTATGAAAAAATGTAAAATATTGAATTAATAACTTTCATATTGATTACATGTGGAAATGACAATATTTTGTATATATTGGTTTAAATAAAATATATTGTTAAAATTTTATTTCAACTTTTTGATTTTGGCTGTTAGAAAATTTAGAAATCTGCATGTAATATTTATATTTGACAGTGCTATCCCAGAGGCTTCGTATTCTCTTGGATCTTCTACAGCTGGTAGAAGACAGAGAAAGAAAGAGAGCACAGATGACTGTAAGCTTTAGATGAGCCAGACTTGAAAGAGACATATATTGCCTGTGTCCACAATTCCTTGGCCAGAACTTAAACATATGGCTCCACTTCCCTAAAGGAAGGCTGAGAGATGAATATAATTTGTCCAGGAGAAACAGGAAATCGATTTTGGTGACCACATAAGCAATCCTTCCTGCAATATATACTATGCCTATGGACATGTATTTGTGCTTGTGCATGTGTGTATCTGTGTAAGTGAATAAAATGCTTTGCCACCCCTATTAGAGACCAGCTCCTTGAATCTTAACATTTTGGAATCTTTCCCTTCCGAGTCTTGCATAATCACGTAAGCACACAGAGTCTCACTAAATACTTTTTGACTGATTTGAATATTAGTGAAAATAATGGAGGCAGGAATGACTATACCCGAATCGGGAGATACTGAAGATACTGATTTTACTAGGTTGTGTGAATGTGTGTGTGTGCATAGGTCAGGCAGTAGCGAAGTGTAAATCAAGGGATTATTTGATAGAGGAAAAAATTTATAGAAGGTGATGATACTAGGCAGAAGAATATATTCTTGATGCTATGGACTATAAAGTGATTTAATGACTGGAGTGCAGTGGGAGATGGTGAGATCATTATTTAGAAAAAACCCGACGCTGTGCGCATCGATATATTAGAGTAGGCAAAAGTCTTGAATCAGCAAGGCCTGAGAGAAGGCTACCGATGATGCACTGAGGTCAAGTCAGGTTTATTTAAAATATGTGTTAGGAGAGCAGAAAGGGAAAGATGCTGCATTACTAGCCTGCTATCTCCTCTCTTAAACTTTGTTGCTCTTCTTTTTCTAAACAAAGACATCAACTCTGTTTTTTTGAGATGGCATACTGCAGACTTCTGTTTGTTTATTCTTCACATGCAAATTACCTCTTGTTTTCCAGCCAGTCTGCTCTTTTCAAAGTCGACACAGGATAGGTGGAAGGCTTATGGCATTGTAGCCCCAAATAACAAGGAAATGCTAAAGTTTCTTCATTTTTAGAAAAATCCCATGTGGTGTACCATGAAATCAAGCTGTGACTATTGGTGTCAGTCTCTTTTGTCATACCAATTGTTTTGGAGTTTTTCTCCACTGGGGAAGGTAGTGGAAGTTCATACACCTGAGAAAGGAACTACTCTAAGATCCTGTGATATCCATGCGGTTGCTGGAAGTGTCAGTGACAGCCATAGGTATTTGTGTTAATCCATCTGCATTGTCTTGAAAAGAGCTGTTATCTTTTCTCTTTTGATGATGTCTAGAGTGGAGACAGTGGAAAATCTGCCACTAACTTAGCATTTGCAACTGTGTATGTGTAAGTTGGTGCACATACATGTGTGTGCACATTAATAAAGAATATTCTACACTGTATAGTGGTTATGAATGAGGATTTAGTAGGTCTAAGTAGTTATGAATATGGACAGCACATCTATTCTTTACCATATGGTGATCAGATAACCCTACATGAAAACATCTAAGTATGATTTGTGCTTTAAATCTTTTATTATCAATGTACATACCTTAATACTCTTTTTAAAAAGCACTTTCTACTGACATAAAGATTGCAGCACCCATATGTCATCTGTTCTTTATAGCAATCCTTTGTGGAAAGCAAAATACAATTATTCACATTTAACAGGCTAAGAAAACCAGGATTCAAATGAGAAAATGAGTTACTCTGGTTCACACCATGTAGTGATCGGTAGTGGAAATGAGACTGTGGATATGAAGCAGAAGAAAGAAAACAGGTGTAGTTCAATCTTAAGTGGAATGCGATCCAATTAATTGGAATGTAGATGACTTGCTTCAGAATCATCCAGGATGCTTGTTAAAAATTCAGAGTTCTGAGCCTAAGGAAGATCTGTGGAACCACAACTCCCAGAAGCAGTGCCTGGCAATCTGCATCTATAGTAGCTATCCCAGGTTCTTCCATGCATAAATAAGTTTGAAAAACACTGGAAAGTCAAATTCAATTAGACCTTGGAGTTTAAAAGTCCTAGAATTGACTTGCAGCTATTTGACACTGAGTGTCAATTTCCTTGTATTTAAAATATGGATAATAACACATACAACTATGAACAACTTTTCTTAATGGAAAAGAGGAAATGTAGCGAAAAAATGGTGAGTGTAGCTTCATGCCAAATGTGGGTTTGCCCTATTCTTGAGAAACACATGCAAATTTAAACCATTTATATTAAACACATGAGAATAAAAAAAGAAAAGAAAATTTAGTAAAAATAATAAAGAAATGTATAAAAAGAAAATAAACTTGCCTGTAGGTCAAACTTATTTGGCTAACTTAAGAACCCATCTGAAAAACATGGGCTCCAAACTTAGAAGGAAACATAAAACTTCTGAACTTCAGAGTTTAGGCTTTCTCTAGCATAATATAACTCTGATTGCCTGCTTGGTTAAATATTTTTTTTGAAAATTTAATTCCCCTGGCAATCCTAGAAGCAGAACATGAATAACTTTCAAAAGGAAAAAAATCTTTGTTGTTTGCATAGCACAACTTTCCATTCAGTTGGAAAAAATTACTAAAATTTCCCTTGAAAAGCAGCGATTGAAATGTTCTGAAAAATTCAAAGAACTTTTTTGAAAATATCAGCTTCAGAACAAAATTTCTCAATGTTTTTATAAAACCAAAATACCAAAACCCTGATGGGTGTTCTCTTATCTCTGGCTTATATTTTGTCAGCTAATCTGCTGCTCTGAATATTTTGAGAATAAGAATATTTTGAGAAAAAGAATTTTATGTATCATGGAGCCAGATTTTCCAGTGCATCAGCTTCATGCTGGGATTGGATGAAACACTAATGAAAACTTACTTATTTCTGTCAGTCAGAGGAGTTAAGAAGAATAACAAACCATTGTTGAACTCATATTTTGGGCCAGACACTGTGCTATGAATTTGGAAAATAACAGATGAGTAAAACAGGATTCCTACTCCGTAAATATCAACAGTTGCATATTTAGTAGGTCACTAAATGTGAAATGTCTGATTTCATATCAAAAGGGTAGTTTATTATATCTCAAACAAGAAGCAGTACAATTAATCAAAGCATGTGCCTAAACTATCAACACAGTTTTACCATATTAACAGTAGCTTCTTTATGTTGGCATCAAAGAAGCCTGGAGAGTAAGTGGTGATGAAATTGTGAAAGGTGTTTTCCACAGCTTGTTGAGAATTGAATATTTTTCCTCGTAAGAAGTGGTCCAAAGCCTGGAAG
Source organism: Propithecus coquereli (assembly GCF_000956105.1). Lineage (NCBI taxonomy): Eukaryota > Metazoa > Chordata > Mammalia > Primates > Indriidae > Propithecus > Propithecus coquereli. The sequence continues at coordinate 3,899,848 of NW_012148507.1, forward strand.
CAGTGGTAGTCCGTTGGTGCAAGGTCTGGTGAACACAGTGGATGACAGAGAGCTTCTGTAGTTTGAGTAGCATTATTTTTTTGCAACATGTGGTCTTGCAAGAGGATTGGCTTGTCTTTCTATTGACCAATCTCAGCTGCTTAATTGTCAGCATCCTCGTCATTTCATCCGATTTGTTGCAGTACACATTCATTCTAATCAATTGACCAGGTTTCATGAAGCTGTAGTGGATAATACTAGCACTTGACCAACAAACGGACACCATTAGCTTTTTTCTGGTGAATATTTGGCTTTGGACTGTGTTTTGGCACTTCATCTTTACCCAACCATTGTGCCAAACACTTGGAATTGTCAAAAAGAATCCATTTTTCATCACACATAACAATACAGTGTCATGACAGCAAAGAAAGACAAGCTAAATAAAAAAAAAAGAAAGGCAAGCTTCAAGATGATTTCTCTTCTGATGCTCATTTAATTCATGTGGTACCCATCTATCCAGCTTCTTTACCCTACCAATTTGTGTCAAATGGTCCAATATTGTTGAAATAGTAATGTCAAACTTTGCTACTGACTCATGTGTAGGTCAAAATGGATTTGTTTTCGCTACAGCTTTCAGCTCATCATTATCCACCTTAGTCTCAGGTCACCCAGGTGGCTCATTTTCAAGATTAAAATCCAGAATGGAGTTTCTCAAACCATCGACATACTGTATGTTCATTAGCCACATCCTTCCCAAACACTTCGTTGATATTTCGAGCTGTCTGCACCTCATTTGTTCCATGAGAGAACTCATATTCAAAAATAACGTGAATTTTTGACTTATCCATGGTTTCACAAAAATTGCTCTAAAAAAAAATTTGAAAGATAATCACAAGCCAAATGTGCATTTGAAATAATGAGGATGTGCCTTCATAATAAAAAAAAGAAGTGTCAAAGTGAAATGTCAGAGATATCACCTGTCAAATTTAGTCCTTAAGGGAATTGGACATTGCATACTTAATAACCTAATATAAACTATAAAAAATAATTTGAGATGCTGAGAAATGTATATCATCATCTATCATTTCTTTAGTATCCCTTAAGTGCTCAAAGGATGGAATTGTCAACATGATTGGGGTCTTTAGGAATGAAAATTTTCCTGTAATATCCATTATACAAAGAGATGCTTGGTGAGTGGCTTAGATTTTGTCATCTGCGGATGACAAGAATTGAGGATGCTTGTTAGTTCTGACCCTGAAAACCTGTGAGGAAGGACCAGCCTTTTTAAAATTTCACTCAAACTTTAGAAAGAGAAATTATTGAGAAAATATTTAAACCATATTGGGATCCATTTTTGCTGAACTATCTGGCTAGATCAATGTTTAAGAAGGTAGACCAATGAGGGGAATTGTTTTGATTGATTGCTCGTATGATAGATAAGGGTTGAGAGAATTGATTTAGAGAATAAAGTATATATAAGTGAAAGAAATATTAATTTGCATATTCTGGGTGAGATTTTGACTTACTTGAAGAAAATTCTAATCAAAGTTGCTAGGTTGATAACCATCCTACTGGTTCTGCCTATTAAAATTTTTTAAAATATAAATTTAATTCTTTAAATATGCATTTCAGTTGTGTCATCATGATTACTTTGTAGAATACTTGATAAGGAAAGAGAATAAACATTTGCACAGCTGATAACAAATACCCAACTCAAAAATAGATCACACAACCTAGACTCTGATTTAAGAAACTGGAGCTGAGAAGTGACTCATGCATGAGAAGCCACATTCTGGTTTTTCTGCTGCTAATGGCACATATGTTATGACTATCTCACAGGGATGCTGGAGAAACTCAAAGGAAGGAAACTTCTTTGAAAAATGTTAAAGTAGCATGCAAATTTTGTCTATTATTGTAAAGTCCTTAAAAATAGGTGTACTTAAAATTTTTCTTTGAAGTTGCATAGTAACCTATTATAGCTGTACCTGAAAAGGGGAATTCTGCCAACAAAGAAATCAAATAAACTAAAACATAAAGACAAACAAAAACCAAACAAATAAATGAAAAAGATTGAGATATTCTACAAAGCCACATTTCTATTAGATCCCATTGAAGAATCGTTTGCTAATTGTTTTTCAGACCTGAGTTAGGCTTGCTTTCAAAAGTCAAAGCAGGTTCTATGAAGCATTATTTTCTCAAGGTTCTCTGGGAAAAAAGGGTCAAAAGTTTACCAAACAAATACATACCTCCCTGGATTTGACAAGAGAAATCCGCCACCCATTGCTTTTTTTGACAGAGGGTAACATCTCTTCATATCTGGCTTAAAAAAAAAACCTTGGATATATTCTTTTCTGGTGGGGGCGTTTGAAAAGTTAGTTACTTAAGATGGAATACCTCAGGCTTAGGAATTACTGAAGAAGCAACTTGTATGGATGCCTTTCTCAAGTTATACCAATTACCATGCCGTTGATGGCATGGATTTATGGTGTTCAGAGCACACTTATTGAAATGCTGGTCAAAGGGAATAGTAATCCCTACTTATTCCAGAAATCTGACACGCTCAAGGTCTGTAGCACTACTTAGTGATGCCTTACTTTTGGTTTAGAAATATTATCTATCAGAAGCAAACCTTCCCAATCTGCCCACAAACCCTCCCAAATATCTTGTTATTTTCAACTACCTGTTAAATCTATGCTGACCACTTGAAAGTCAGATCAATGGGCAGAATGTTGATTCCTTTACTTATTAAAGTCTTTGTACACATGACATTGTGTTTACTTTCTCCTAACCATTAGTTTTTGCTCACTAATTTTTAATCCTTATTATCTTGTCTTTCATTCGTTCAACACATATTTTTAGCAACTGCTTTATTTTTGGAACCATTCTAGGCCTGGAGATACAAGAAACAAATAAGATATGGTCCCTGCCCTGAAGGTCTGTGGATATGGCAATAAACAAGAACATGTTTTCTTTGCTTTCAAGGAGCTTCTTGTCTGCTTTTAGGGTTCTGTTCCATCTGCCTGGCTTTTATCCCACTGCAAGCTCTAAACACTGATATTTTATCCATGCCTCAGCTATGACTTACATAATTAATTTCTAACTTTCAACGTCTTCATGCTGCAGGCCTGATTGCTGGCAGCCAGCTTGGCATCGACAATTTCTCAGAATTTCTCTCAATGACCCAGGGTACGAGTAGGCAGGCCTCTTGGGGTCCCTGTCTTGCCTTGGGCTTTTGATTTGTCCTGGCTGCATAACCACCACAAGTGAAACAATAAAATGTTTATAGGTTACACAACTTCATCAAACAAGTTTTTGGAATCTACTTTCCTGGTCTTGTCAAACAGGCTGACTGTTTAAGATGATTTAGGAGTGCCAATGTGTGATTTTTGGTGATTTAAAAGCAGTTTTTATGTTTAGCAATGATTTTAATGTTTTCTTAGTCTTTTAAATTAATACTAAATTTATTAAAGTATTAAACTCAAAATCTCATTTTTATTAAGCTTTTTGATTTTCATATGTTGTGAATTTTAGCAATCATTTCCAAGGAGGCTTTTGATCAGTGTTCAACAAATTTACAATAGAACAAATGTCATTAATAATCAGTTGATATTCAAAGATCATTAGTTTAATTTCCTAAAACATTTAAAACTGTATTTATAAATTAAATATATTCACTTTTCATTTGTAAATACTTCAAATATTTGACTTAGCAAGTAAAACCTTCCCAATTACTGTACTCTGATAAATCTCACAATTAAAATTTTAAAATACAATGAACTGCATTTCATTCTTTTAATCGTTTTAAGCATGTTTACAAACATAATTATATGATCTTATACCTTTCAACTTGAAATCATAAAGCTGAAAAAATTAATTACATATTTTACATATCTAATTAAACATCTACATTTACCATTTAGTCACAAGCCTGAATATTAAAGATATTTATCTAACTTTACAAGCAGTTTAAATACCAGATCTACAGATTAAGCTTTGCACAAATTACTAACATGGCTTTCATTTACTTAATAAATCTACTTAATTAAAAAATATTTCTCAAAGTTAAAAGACACTTAACTACTGGTGAACAACTTTCTTTCCAAGAAACTCATGGCTACCAATCCTAGGAAGCTTAGGACCAGAGAATTTTGGCCAGAGGTTGGTAATATAGCCCAAAATCCTGGTACAAATTATACCATTAGTCAATCCTTTTCTGTCTGGATTGAGTAAATAGCAAAGTCTATAACTTCCTCCACTTCTGGTTTGAACTTGAGTCCTCCTAAAACAAATCTGGTTCCAAAGATACCCTAATGTTATTCCATTTGCTAGTCCATACTCTTGTATAAACCTTCTTTAATTTTTAAAAGTATTTAGTTATGGTAACATAACATTTACCACAATAACCATTTCTAAGTGTATGGTTTAATGACATTAACTACACATGAACTTCACATTGTTGTGCTACCATTACCGCAATTTATCCACAGAACTCTTTTCATCTTGCAAAACTGGAACTCTGTAGCTGTTAAACGATAACTCTCCATTTTGCCTCCTCCCCACAGTCCTGGCAAGCACCACTCTACTTTCTGTCTCTATGAGTTTGGCTACCCTAGGTATCTTATATAAATGGAACCATGCAGTATTTGTTCTTTTGTGACTGGCTTATTTCACTTAGCACAATGTCTTCAAGGTTCATCTATGTTTTCGCATGTATCAGAATTTCCTTCCTTATTAAGGCTAATGTTGCATTATGGGTATATACCACATTTTCTTTATCTGTTCATCTTGCAATAGACACTTGGATTGCTTCCACCTTTTGGCTATTGAGAATTAACGTGGATGTACAAATACTTCTTCAGATCCCTGCTTTCAGTTCTTTTGGATATGTACCCAGAAGTGGAACTGCTGAATCATGTGGTAATTTTTTAAATTTTTTGACAAACCGCCATACTATTTTAACCTCCTTTAATTTTATGTCCTGATAAAGTAGAGACAACTCTGCTCATCCAACACACCTTCACCAAAGCTTCTGCTGACTTTATTATTTTTTTTAAAAAAAACTCTTGTACTGGATTAGTGAATTTATTTAATCATGTTTTCTGAGTATAGGACCATATTGACTGGATTCTACACATCTCTCATGACTTTCACTTCATTTAGAAATGGAAAAAAGGTGTAGGGCATTGCTGCTTAAAGTGTAGTCTGTGGACTGGCAGCATTGATGTTACCAGAGAACTGTTAGAAATGCAGGGTCTCAGGCTCCACATCAGGTCTACTGAATCAGAATCTATATTTTAACAGGTCCTTACGCACATTAAAATACATAAGAAGCACTTAGATGATTTCTCACAGCCCTTCTTATTTTTAGAAAGTCTGTAAGTTTTAGAGTGAGCTCAGATATTATCGCCTAATATTTGTCAAGTAGTTTTACTCCTGTTGGGTGGGTGCTGGATGTCAATGGATTAAGACTATAAAACAAATCTTTGGTTACAGGTCATAGCAACAGTGAGCATTGAAACATTATAGGATGCAGGACGTCTGCAAAGTCAATTATTTAATGACATTAGGCTAGGGGTCAGGGACCTAGAAAAATACAGAAATGAGGGCAAAATATCTGCTAAAGAAATTACGAATATGTAATAAACTTCTCAAGGGCAGGGATCATGTCTTATTTAACTTTGCATCTTAAAGCCTAGTGCTCTAGGTGGCACATATTAAATATTGAGTATATATTAATATTTGCCCAAATGAGTATTTTCAGAGCTAATGAAAACCATCTGGGATCTAGGCATAGGAGTCTGTAGTCACAGCAGTTGAATGGAAAAGTTATGGAATCTGTCATAGTGGTGCTGTTAACCCTTCTAATGAATGAGACCCTTTTGAGGGTAGATCCTGGGCAGTTATATCTGGCTGTACTTTGACCTAAAGCAGCTTGACCCTGAGAGTCTGGAAATTTTAAATTCTGACAGTATGAAGCTAGACTCTAAATAGAATAGGGTATTCTTTGGTCTTCAGGAAATCACTTTTTAAAACAGACTAAATGGTTGCTGGGAAAGGTGACCTAGCTTTGAGGAAACCCAATACTTAAATATCAGAACTGTCAAAGGAGATGAATGTTACTGTCATGAAACTGCTTTAAATTTCTACCCCTGAACCTCATTTAAAAATAGTTTCATTTTAAAATGTTCCCTTATTTAGGAAGAATATAAACTCTTTCAGAAAACTGCTCTGGGAACTCTGCACTAAGAAAAACTGGGAACTCAATTTATTAGTACAGTGTTTCTGAAAGAAGACCTATTGGACATACAGTTCAAGGTTATCGAGCTACTAATTCCAATGAAAGAAAAATGCAACGAGTGCTTGTAATGTTTTCTTTAAATAATGAAAAAAAAGGAGTAAAGTTTTTCTTAAAGGTTCTGGTGTTACATGTTAAAAGTAAGTTTAGACAATCAGAAGAGAGACTCATGGGCAAAGATGGAGCCAGGATCGGAAAGGAAGTCTCTTTAATTGATTCATGTAGTAAATGGGACAAAAGAGAATCTAGTTTTTGATTAACTTAGAAACGGGCTAAAGATTTGCCCCAAGACAAAGTGTCGATACCTCAAGGAATGTTGATATCAGCCCACCCAAATTTTGAAGACTTGACACTTCAATAACTTTTAAACTACAATGTAGGGAATTTGACTTCAAATTAGAATTCAGGAGAAAGTGATACAGAAAAAGTTAAGGATCAATAAAAATGTAATAGTTATATTGTGGAAATTTCCTTTTTAAAAATTTCTCTCAAATGTGATATTGAAATGCATCCATTCAACTAATAATCACTGGATATCAAAAACTGTGCTGAGGGCTTTGGGAGATTAAGATAGGGAATAATGTACACAAGCTACAATTTGGGGTAGCGTATAAGAGCTATACTTGTGCTAAAAACAGCACTATCTGGGTATGGATAGAGAGGAGGATATTGCTTCTTGCTGGGACAATGATGAAAGAAAAGTTGACATCCTAGTTGAGCTTTCTTTAGAGGATTTTTATGGGTAGATAAGTGAAGGAGATAAAGCATTTCATTTATTTTTTCTTTTATTATGACTCCTCAAAATTCAACTTAATAAAACATTTTAGATAAAAAAATGAATTAGCAAAGACTTAAAATAAGCATTTATTTATTTCCACCATGTACTAGGTGCTATACTAGAGCACTAATTGGTAAAAAAATGACACAAAAGTGTAATGAGAACAAACGTGAGAAATAGTGAGCACACTAGATTCATAGATTTGCTTTCCTATACAAACTATTGATCCTTAAATGCCAGGTCAAATCTGATTATTGAAATAGCTACATATAAGCAGCATGGAAAGTTTTAATTTGAATTTCAAAGGACATATTAGAGGGACCACCACCTGGTGGCAGGGTACATACATTGCATTATATGTTACTGAGAGATAACGATAAACATTCTGAAGTATCAAATGGAAAGCCTTTATTTGTAAAGTGATAAACAATACGACCACAAAATAAGAGATGATTATTCATTGTATAAGAGTCTTCCCCATAAGATTCCTTTTTAAATAGAGAAATCCTTGAGTGTATCTAAAACAGATTTTTTTTCTCCTACAAATGCTGATACATACTTAAATGGAAAAATGGCGAAAATTCTCACTTTTTTTTTGACCAAATTACTTTGACGGTTAATGATTATAATTCCACCAACTGCCTAAGGACATCAGCATTTGATGCTCCATTTACCCTCCTCCCTCCAAATGTTGGCTGGATGCTGATGCCCAGGGCAACCATGGCAGGCACATGTTGAAGACAGCAGAGACCCCATGAGCCTGCATCCCTGAATGACTACGCGGAGCAGAATCTTCCTCTTCCCTCCCCAGCTCCACCCCCACTCCACACCAACCACTGACTTTTCCCTGAATGAAAAATCAACTTTCTCACCTGTTTATTGGTTTGCCTGTTACAGCAGCTGTAATGTACTATGTAATGTGACCAGACTGATTTTACTTTTCTATTTTAGCACTTTTGACAGTGTATTAGTTAATAGCATACAACATGCTAACTCTGAATCCAGCTGAAAATATCCAGTCCACAGTTGGGTTTTCTGGGCTGGGGCATGTATGTATGATCATTAACAGATTCCAATAAATTCAGAATTGAAGATTATATGTGAGAATCTTTTGTTTTACAGCTGTGGATACAAATGAGAGAAAAGGTGATATTAAATGACTTGCCTAGTATATTAGTCGGGGCGTGCAAGGGTGTCCGTGCGTGTGCATGAGAGTGTGTATGAATCCTGATACCTAGGCTGGTGTACTTTCCGTTATTTAAACAATTGTTGAATCTAACCTAATTCTCTTTTGTTTTAATGTACCTGTGGTAAAAATGAAAAAGCAGATTGATCATCAACCTTCTATGGAAAACGACTTTCTATATTTAATACATAATAATCATCTCTACTTTATCTTCCCTGGCCTATCTAATAATCCTAGTCCCATTAAATTCCTTGACTAAATTTGTCAAAGAAAGCTTACCAAATGTTTATAAGTTTTTCTTTTGGTGTGAGCCTAGCTTTTTGATTGACTTTGTAGGCCTCATATGGTCATGTGAATGGCTTTATATACATCACAGCTCATGACGTGGCTGAATAAGTAGCATCTAATGGCAGGTGGGTTACAGTGTAGATTCACATGCAGAGGACCATGCAGGCACTAAGTGACCATAAGTAGGCACGTTTTCACAGCTGGAACATAAGGGTACAGATAAAAACAACCTAGGGTCAGGACTTTAAATTAGGATTCCTTATGTTCTAAGTGCCTATTATCAATCTGACTCAAACTTTGGAAGAGGCTGAGCCTGTGGGTTGGGGGTAATAGGTTGAATTTTTGTGAGAAATGTGTAGCAGAAAAGAGACAAAGTTTCAGCATGCATCTGGATCTTTCAGTCCATCTTACATGATTGACTACATCTGCCCCATTTGGTCTAGAGTTGCTTCTTTATTTAGACATAACCCCCAGTGTCTTCTGTTTTAAAATGACTCAGGCAATGAGTCTAATAGGCAATTAAATACGAAATGTCCTATTTTGAATCAAAAGTATAGTTTATTATATCTCAAAAAAGAATCAGTACAATTAATCAAAGTATGTGCCAAATGATTAACACAGTTTTGCCATCTTAATGGTAACTTGTTTATGCCAGTGGTGAAGAAGCCTGGACAGCCAGTGGCAATGAAATTGCAAAAAGTGTTTTTCACAGCTTGTTGAGAATTGAATACTTTTCCTTGTAAGAAGTGGTTCAAAGCCTGGAAAAAGCAGTAGACAGTTGGTGCAAGGTCTGGTGAATACAGTGGATGACAGAGAGTTTCCAAGTCCAGCGTCTGTAGTTTGAGCAGCATTGTTCGTGCAACATGTAGTTGAGCACTATATTGCAAGAGGATTGGCCTGTCTTTATTGACTAATGTTGGATGCTTAATCACAAGCATCCTCCTCATTTCGTCCAATTTGTTGCAGTAGACATCCGCTGTAATGAATTGACCAGGTTTCATGAAGCTGTACTGCATAATACCAGCGCTGGACCACCAGACACCATTAGTTTTTTTTGATGAACATTTGGTTTTGGACTGTGTTTCAGCACTTCACCTTTATCCAACAATTGCACTGAATGCTTGCAATTATCAAAAAGAATTCATTTTTCATCACATGTAACATATGGTGTAGGAATGGTTCACCTTTATGTCGTGACAGCAAAGAATGGCAAGCTTTGAGATGATTTCTCTTCTGTTGCTCATTTAATTCATGCGGTACCCATCTATTCAGCTTCTTTACCTTGCCAATTTGTTTCAAATGGTCCAATATTGTTGGAATAGTAATGTCAAATCTTGCTGCTAATTCATGCTAGGTTGAGATGGATTTGCTTCCACTACACCTTTCAGCTCATCATTATCCACCTTGGTGTCAGGTCTCCCACGTGATTCATTTTCAAGATTGAAATCACCAGAACGGAACTTCTCACACCATCGACATACTGCGAATTCATTAGCCACATCCTTCCCAAACACTTCGTTGATGTTTCGAGCTGTCTACGCTCCATTGGTTTCACAACAGAACTCATTGTCGAAAATAACATGAATTTTTTATTTATCTATGGTTTCGCAAAAATTGCTCTAAAAAATTTGAGAGATAATCACATGCCACAACATGCATTTGAAAGAGTGAGGATCTACCTTCACAATAGAAATGAAACAGGAAGTGTCCAAGTGAAGTGTCAGAGATATCAACTGTCAAACAGTACTTAAGGAAATCGGACATTTTGTACTTAATAATATTATCGTTTTTTTTTTTTTCAACCCTGGTCACTATCCTTGGGAACAGCTGAGAAGTCTCTTGTAATAAACTATCATGGAGACTTTGTTTAGAGATTATTTGCAAGCACAGACCCTAACTAAGAAGGTTTAGTTTTTGAGTTCTGTTGGGAAGACAGTGGAAAGTAGTATGGCTTTAGGGTATGGAAGTATTTGTTTTTTGGATGTCTGATGAGTGCCTAAGACAGAGTTTCAGGTCTTGCTGTCTTTCAGTATGTCATCCAGAGAGTTGACAGACAGACAGATGTACCATATTCCTCGCATTTTTGTTCTGAGAAAAAGTACTGCCCAAACCAGATCCTGTTACAACGCTGCATGCCTGGCACTGTAGCAGTTATTAGGAAGTACCCCTTCTAGTGACCAGACCCCTCCTTGCTATGATCATGCTGTCAGATCCAAGCCAAGGATCCAGCTCTGCCAAGTGGACCACAAAAGGAGAGATGCTCTTTTTTTTTCACCCAAGTGGAAAAAACTGCCTGTGCTAAGCCCTTCCACGTTAGAAATTCACTCTTGCATATCTTACGTCTCTCAGTGACACCTCCAAGGATTTCATTTCTTTAGACCTTAAGAGTTCTTTGAGGAAATAAAGAGTGCAGATTATCAGGCAGTCACTT
>NW_012148507.1:3911799-3917075 GCF_000956105.1 Propithecus coquereli
ATGTAAGATGTCTGAGTTTCTTATGTCGCCACACCATTTCCATAATGCTCTGAGCTTTCTTATTCCTTCTCTCTTCTCTCTTATTCCTTCTCTCCTTCTCTCTTCTCTCTAATACTCAAATATGACTATCGTACCTTCTATAAGTATCGCTTCATATCCAGCCAACTCTCTTATATTCTCAGCCTCATCTTGTGGAGCTTCTTCTCTCTCTCCTTGCTTCGGTTGAGCTCCCTCATGAGATACCACATCCTCTGTAGTCCTTCCAAGCACAGACTTTCTATTTGGACCCGATGTGCTTAGTGTTCATCGATCCCACTGTCTCATCCAGACGTCTCCTCTCCACCATCTCACACAATCCTGGACTTTGGAGGTACCTTTCACTGTAACATATTCTCCCCCTCCTTACTGCACTTGCTCTATTTCATTTGTTGAAGACTCTGTAATCCGACAAAGTCTTACATACAGCTCTATAGTTTGCAGATTACTCTCAAAAAGTATCCTGCTACCATCCTGAAGATTCACTGTCCTGTGGATGGCTCATCCAATCCCACGTCCTCTCAGTTCCTCAACCTCTTCATCTCCAATGACCATCACATCTTCACTAGATCATAACCTGGACCTTATCAATGAACATAAATTCTCCTTTTTCAAAATCACTATTTCACTTTGGTGACCGTAATGTTTTCTCCTTCCTGCCTGCTTGTTCAATTTTTCTCACTATTCAATACTTTACCTAATCAGGACCTAAAATCTATTTTTTAAATTTCAAAATATTAAGTGGGTACAAATGTTTGTGATATACGGATACCTTTTGTAACGCTTAAGTTGGGGCTGTTAGTGTGCCCATCACCCGAATAGTGTTCATTGTACTGGACAGGTAGGTTTTTACCCCTCGCCTCCTTCCCTTCCCCACTTTGTGATTTCCAGTGACATTTACATTTTTTGTCCTATAAGCTATAGATTATTCTATTTTCTCATCTCCAGTGGCCTTCTTCTTTTGTTACTTCCCTCCATTTTCAGTTTATATTCTCATGGTTTATCATCTCAAAACCCCTTTAGTTGATGCTGTATAATTACTTGATTCTCTTTTTGTTTTATTTTTCTGAAAGGATCCCAACCTTATTCTTCTGGGAAAATTCTTCTTGCCCACATCCAGAAACTGAGAGCTACTAAAGAAAATCCCACTATAAGGGTAAATTGGTTTCACCTAAACTCGTAATCAATCTCAAATGGATTGTCAGCACTGAATAATACTACTACTGTAGCTCACTCTCCCTCTTACCATGATGCTTATTTCACACATTTTTTTCTGGGTTAACCCTTTTACTCTGGGTCTCTACCCTTTTCTCTTTGTTCATCTCTGATTTTACAGAGAAAATAGCTACTATCTGTTGGGAATTCCCTCTTCTCCATATGAAGCACCAGCACCCAAAATCTGCCATTAGTCTATTCTCTTCCCTTCTGTTACGTTTGAAGACTCTCTCTCATCTTAAGTTACTCATCCTTTGTTTTGAGCCCATCTCTTCCTCTGAACCTATTCTGCTTATTTTTGTCTTGCTTATATTTCAACCCCTCTCTTTCCAATGGATCCTCATGTTGCCTTTTAAAATCCTCATATTCCTTGCTAAAAATAAGCCACTGAAGACTTTCTTCATTTCTTTCCCTTATTGGCAGAACTACCTCTTTCCCTTCAAGCATAAAGTTCACAAAAGTATTGTCTGTATTGTCTCCTTTTTAGTGAATCCATTTATCCAATAAACATTTAATATAATAGTTTCTATATGCCATACATTGTTCTAAAACTGGCTTGAGAGTTATGATCATCAAGACAGTATGAAGAATTCAACATGACTGTTTTGGGGGTCAAGCTTAATTCAAATTTATTCATCAGAACTATCATATGCTGATAATATACCTTTAATAGCTGTCAATAATGCCTTTTACCTGACCTCATTATTTGGCATATTTTTGTTTTATTGTGTCAGTCAACCCTTGTTTACTGTGATGGCCAACTCAATCTATATCTGTGTCAGTATTATACTTGACTGCTGCACATAACATGTAACAGACATGTTACATGGTCTGTTAGGTCCCTTGAACGATATGACAGATACTGAGATACCTTGCTCTCTTGGGGAAGTAGATTTGCACAGGATAAATAAAGAATGTAACTCCCTTGTTTTTGCAGGGAGAGAAGTTCTCTGTGAGGCTTTTAGATGACTGTCTTTGAAGAGTTACAGAGGGCACTGTACATGCATGTGGTTTGGAAACATGGTTTCTCACTCAATCTTCCATGATTACTTTGCCTCCTTAGAGGTACTGTTGACATGGTACAGTAAAAATTTGGACAGAAAGTAATTCTATACTGAAGCACAGAATAAGCCAAAGTATAGGTTCTCTGTCCTAATATACTCAGGAGTGCAGGTTTTATCAGATTCTGGGGAGCTTGGAATAAATACCCAATACCAACCTAGCATGTAATGGTTACTCCTGGCAAATGCTAGAGCTCTGTAACTCCTCATTGTATGATCTTGATGCTTTCATGCAATTCCAGGGCTTCTTAGAGTCTTAGCGCCATGTTCTCCATTAAAGGGAAGAATTCCTCCCTGCTTCTGACCTCATTCCTTATGTACAATTAGGACATTTTGGGGTCTTTTCCTTCAAGACTGACCTGTTTCATGGCTCAGGACAGCAATAGGTTAATGATATCTCTCAGCCTTTCAAAAAACATAATTGCTTTGACCAAGATGGCATTAACAGGCCCTGGTGGTGAGTTATCAAGGATATGGAAAACCAAAGTAAGAGATATTTTTTAATTTGATGGAGAACATTTAGTGTCCTTGTAATTATAACTCATAAGTCAAGTATTAATATGCTGGCCTTGCTAGAACATTAGGTACTGTACAAAAACACAAAGCAGCAAACACAACCCCTAACCTTAAGTCTGTTAAAAATATCTGGGTTTTCTGGAGCTAAATATCTGCGCATTCTGTTAAAGACATATTATGACAGGCACTGAACAATGATTTACAGTCCTCAGTGTGCTGGACCTTTTGCAAAGTATTTATTCTGCAGAACAACAGCAAAAAATACCCCCCCAACACAAATGGAAAATATATTTTAAACTGAGTCAGATAATGTGACATCAAGGCCATGTAGCTGGAAAGGAGTGGAATGGCTTCTGAAATTTTTGCTAGGCAGTCCCTGATGATTTCTTGATTGGTCCAGCCTTCTCAAGATTTTTGATCATCTGTGGTCAAAAGGATGGAATCCTATAGAACAAATGACTATTGTGTACTCTGCTGCGGATGGGTGGGTGTGGCTGGTGAGGACACCTTATAAGATGGGCCAATAATCCAAAGGAGTCCATCATATAGGATCGAAGAGGGTATCTAAAGCTTTTAAAGCTTTTAGCACAATGTATGGAACATGGTAAGCACTTGAGAAATATGTAAATGTTAGATTTTAAAACACATTTTTCACAACATGCAGCTTATGAACTAGGACTTGAAGAGTGGCAACATTTCCACAAGCTTACTCTGCTATATTGGCATATAACAGGTCTTCAGTGAATGGTCCTTACAGAAAAATGGTTCTTATTAAGGCCCTAACTAACATAGATTAAGGCACCACTGTAAGGGCACCACTAGTCTCTGTGATAAACTTAGTTCAAGCTCTCAAAGGTTTTCTCAACAAAAGCTTATTTTCATAATAATCCAATGCAGGTGCTCCTGATGGGTAGGTGGGTTTCCTCCGTGCGGTGATTCAGGAACCCAGTCTCCTACTATCCTGTGACCATGCTATCCCCTGGGGCCTCAGAATCTGCATTCAGGGGCCAGATGGAGGGGAGTGAAGGCAAAAAAAGATATATTCATTCTTAACAGTCTGGAAGAGGCATACACTATTTCTGGTGCATTACATTGTCAAGAACTGCTTGCATGGCTCTTTCACATTCTCAGAAATCTGAGAAAAATTCTCCCTGGCTGACCAACTGATTCTTAGGACCACTCTATGTTATGGAAAAGCATTCAGACATTTTTGGTGAACTGTGTTGCTTCTGTAGGGTTATTACAGAAAGCTTTCAGAATATAAACAAATCTGAATACATGGAAATGTGTTTATACTCACTCACACATTTGAGTCTCATTTAACAGTTGTGCAACCATCAGTTTTTTGACTTGGAACTTAAGCGTTGCACGGACTGGCATCATTTCATGAAGTACCATCTACTCTAGTTTGACCAGTCACTAAGGTATTTTAAGGATCTATGTTATTCTTTGATGTTTCACTGAATCCTTTTTCATGTTCTGAAGCCTGCTGGTAAGCTCATGTCTACTAAACACGTAGGCTTGGGGTTTGACTAGGGAGGAGCAACAAATAATTTATTTCTATTAAAGTTCAGCTTTGGTCATCTCTGTCATTAGATCAAACTCCCAGAAACTCATCTCTACCTCTGTTTCCTCTAGGCTAGATTACTGCAAATCCCTGTTTGCTGGCCACTGAATAAATTGCTCTCTGAACTTGATTTTTTCCTTCATGTTCATTTGCCATTCTATCTTACCATGTAGAGTGGTCACGTTTTCTTACATCATTCCATATCATTGTTATTGCTGTATGCTAAATTCTGAATGAATATCATAAGTTGAAATTTCTATTATCACAGTAATATGCATGCTCATGTAAAGAAATAAAATATTCCAACAAAATGGCACTAAAATGAATTTCGGACCTCATATTTCATTTCTCCCTCAATGAATAATTAAAGCCAAGATTTTTCCTGGATTTAATATACACACGTTTTTGAGATCTTTCGTAATTTCCTTACACAGATGTTCTACCAAACATGATATATTCTAAAGGACAAGTCTGTAGTGGAGACATAAGGGATTTTAAAAATCTATTTTAATTCATATGTAACATGGAATTACTGTCTTTATTAAGTCATAGCCTGCACTCATTTTCAAATTATTGTTTTTAATACATTTTTTCTGCTTCTCAATTTTGAGAATTTTTTCATTATATCTTCTTCCCTACACAGAACAGGAGAGGCTATGATGACTTGGAAATAATCGAATAGTTTTATGGATGACTTCCATGCTAAAAACTAAGAGTGTCCACACAACGCTAAGAATTGAATGAATGTGAGAGTTGCAGCTGGGTGTGGGGGATGTACCGGGTGCAGTTCTCCATCTCATCTGTCTTTTGTCACATGAGCAGATGGGGAAATGTGACTCCCTTTATATCCACTTCTCTTCTACTTAAATAGTGAGAAATAA
>NW_012148507.1:3928310-3928918 GCF_000956105.1 Propithecus coquereli
TAAGTAAAATTAAACAATCACATTATGAATAATTTATTTGCTAAATCCTTTCAAGATTTTCACCTTTACCTTTTAAGTAAAGGTATATACATGTGGTATAGTTTCAAGGTAAATGAAATAGGCAATATTAATTTAATCTGAAGTTGTAAAATACAAAAAAACTACAATGTTGGCAATGTGCTGACTGAGCCAGCTCTAGTTAAGCTGACCTGCATAATTTATTTAATGAGGATAAGATGTCATATTCAGTGATTAACCAAAGATAATCTAAAATTACCTATCTTTATAACATCAAAAATGTGAAATCTTGCATGTATCTGATACACAAAATATTGACAATTACTCAACTTGCCATGGTTGCGTTGGAATAAAAGTGAAAAAGATTTAACAACTGCAAGGAGCAATAAGTGACCCAGATTACTTAACACAGGGTCAGTGACCATTCTCTTCAAGGAGAATTGACACAAAATAACCCAAATCCTTTATCTTTATTTATAATAATCACTTCCAAAAATGTAAGATGTCTGAGTTTCTTATGTCGCCACACCATTTCCATAATGCTCTGAGCTTTCTTATTCCTTCTCTCTTCTCTCTTATTCCTTCTCTCC
>NW_012148507.1:3934387-3935163 GCF_000956105.1 Propithecus coquereli
CCCTCTCTGACTTATAAAATATATAGAATATGTTGCATAATTTCCAAACACATAAAAATTTTCTAGTTGTATTTCTGTTTTTGATTACTAATTTAATTCTGTCGTGACTAGAAAAAATACTATGATTTCAATATTTCTTAAGTTGCCATCACGCCCACCCAGTATTGTATTTTTAAATCTTTGTGTCCATGTGTTTATTGTTGATATATAGAAACGTAATTGTTCTAGTATGTTTATTTTATATCCTGTGAACTTGATGAACTCACTTACTAGTTCTAAGAGTATTCTTATAAATTTCTTCAGATGTTCTATGTAGACAATCATGTCATCTGCAAATAGGGACAGCTGTTTTTCTTCCTTTTAAATCTGTATGCCTTTTATTACTTTCTCTTGATTTATTATATTAGCTAGAACTTCCAATGTTATGTGAATAAGAGTGATGAGAGCTGACATCTTTGCCATGTTTCCAATCTTGGAAAACATTTGCATTTGGTCTTTACTGTTAAGCATAATGTTAGCCAAAGTGTGCATGTGTGTATGTATACACTTAATCAAGTTGTGAAAATCCCCCTCAATTCCTATTTTTCTGAGAGTTTTTATAAGTGGGTGTTTAATTTTGTCAAATATTTTTTTCTGCACAATTTCATTTTCATGTGATTTTTCTTTCTTTAGTGTTTTTCCCATAGGAAATTATATTGATTGATTTTTGAATATCAATCCAGTCTCCTATACCCTAAATAAATCCCACTTGGTCATGATGTATATATTTTTAAATA
>NW_012148507.1:3935303-3937248 GCF_000956105.1 Propithecus coquereli
ATTTTTTGTTGTGAGAACACTTAAAATACACTTTTAGTAATTTTCAAGTATACCAGACTATAGATTATTGATTTTTTATATTAATGCTGTATCCTGTGACTTTGTTAAACTCATTTATTAATTCTAATAGATTTGTGGATTCATTAGGATTTTCTATGTAGATGAGCATATTGTCTGAGAATAAAGACAGTTTTATTTCTTTCTTTCCAATCTGCATAGCTTTTATTTCTTTTTCTTGCCTTGTTGCATTAGCTAGGACATTCAGTATGGTGATGAATATGGATGGTGAGAATGGATGTCCTTGCCTTATTCACCATCTTAGGGGAAGAGCATTCAGTCTTTTGCCATTAAGTGTGATGTTAGCTGTAGATACTTTGCAGATGACTTTTATCAGGGTGAGGAAGTTCCCTTCTGTTCCTAGTTTTCTGGGAGTTTTTATCCCAGGAATGGATGTAAGATTTTGCCAAATGTTTTTGTTTCTCTGTGTTTATTGAGATGACCATGATGTTTTTAAATCATTATTCTTGTATTAGGTGAATTACACTGATTGATTTTTTTAAATGTTGAACCAGTCTTGAATTCTCAAGGTAACACCCACTTGGAAGGGATATACTATACTTTTCCTAGATTTAGTTTTTCAATATTTATTGAAGATTTTTGTGTCTGCGATCATGAGAAATATTGGTCTGTAGTTTTCTTATGTTTTTGTCCAGTACAGTACAGGGTAATAACAGTGTCATAAAATGAGTCACAAAGTTTGCTTTCTTATTTGTATTCTGAAAGATCTTTGTGGAATTGGTTTTATTTCTTCCTCAAATGTTTGGTAAAATATGTAAATAAAACAATCCAGGCTTGGAGTTTTCTTTTTCGGAAGGATTTAAACTATAAATTCTGTTTCTTTAATAGATATAGGAATATTCAAGTTACCTATTTATTCTTCAGTGATCTTTAGTGCTTTATATCTTTTAAGGAATTTTTCCAATTCATCTATGTTGTCAAATCTATGGACTTATAATTGTTCCTAATATTCACTTTGTGGTAGGCAGAATTCTAAGACAGCCCCCAGTGACACTTGCTTTTATATAACTTCCTCTCCTTTGAATATGATGGGTCATTATTTCCATTATCATATTACATTACATGGAAAAAGGGATTTTGCGGATGTACTTAAGCCTACTAACCAGCCCATCTTAAGGCAGGAAGATTATCTGGGTAGGACAGTCCTAAGTAGGTATACCCTCTAAAAGCAGAAAGTTTTCCACCAGCTACTAGTAAGAAAATGAAGTCAGAGATAATTGTAGCATCAAAAGGGCTCTATACACGGACGATTGCTGGTTTAAAGGTGGGAAGGGCTCCTGTGAGAAGAAATGTGAGTGACCTCTAGGAGCAGAGAAATACTCCCTTGACAGCCAGCAAGGAAACAGGGAATCCTATAATGTCAAGGAACTGAATTCTGCCAACAACCTGAATAAGCTGGAAATGAGGTTTTCTCCAGAGCCTCCAGATAAGAGCTCAGTCCAGCCAATGCCTTGATTTTAGGTTTATTTTAGCCTTTCTCTAAGTAGAAACACAGCTGTGCCCATCTGGACTTCTCACCTACAGAACTGTAAAATAATAAATGGATGTTGTTTGAAATCATTAAATTTGTGGCGATTTGCTATATCAGGGATTGAAAACTAAGACACCTCTATTATCCATTCAATGTCTATATGGTCTTTAGTGATGTCTCTTCATTCCTGATTTTGGTAATCTGCATCTTCCCCATTTTGTTCTTAGGCTGGAGGTTTATTAATTTTATGGATCTTTTCAAAGATCTAGCTTTTGGTTTCATTGATTTTCTCTATTGTTTCTCAGTTCTCAATTTAAAAAATTTTGCTATTTATTATTTCCTTTCTTTGTGTTTGCTTCGGGTTTGATCTTTTTCTAATTTCTTAAGGTGAGAACT
>NW_012148507.1:3937298-3943032 GCF_000956105.1 Propithecus coquereli
CTTACTAATTTTTGCTCTGAATTGTTGTTTCAAATGTTGAAGTCACAAAGTGTGTGTGTTTGTATGTGTGAGAGAGAAAATGGTTCATTAATTGTCTCCTAGAATTAAAATTCTCCTTATAGACTTATTGGTTAATAAGGCAAGGACATAGATAGGTGCTGATTTTTGTCAGTTTTTAATTCAGTATTCATTTTATCAAACTTATAAAAACATATAACAAAGCATGAAATATTCTTAAGGAATGTCCCTCAGAAATAGCGATTCTAACTTGCTTGTTTTTCCATGTCTTTAATTTCTTATCTATTTAATTGCTGCTTCTAGATTTTCTGGTGATCTGTGGTACTTCATTCTATAAATTGTAGGAATGTAAAACTTTTCATATGCTATTAGACCTGGAGAACATGTTACACTTTTATCGGTGATTGAGCTAGTTTAGGTTATGGATTGGCAATAACAATGGGCTAAAGTCTTGAGTTTACCTATGACAGAAAAATCGAACATATAGAATTATATAGTCAGGAAAAAAGTCGTCGGGTAGGATAGGAGAAAATTATGTAATTCAGTACACACAGGTAATTAGCTAGGGTTCATCTTAGAATGAAGACCAAAGTCTACCAGACAATTACATTTAGTCAGAGCTTCCATTTAGTTATTTCATAAATTCAAGTGGCCATCACCTCACACCTCTTAGTATGGCTTCTCCTTTCCTCCTGTCATCCATTTTTCGTCATTGTCTCCCATTGGCATAACCAGATTGGCAGCCAGTTGACACTGGAGCCTGAAAGCCCAGTCCGTACCTCAGTCAGGCCCCCTAAGACACAGAACTGAACAGGGGACAAGTAGTGTAAGTTTGAGTAAAAACGGGTATTGGACCAGCATATATAATTTTTAAAATTTTTAAAAGATGAAATGCTATTGATTTTCTCCTATATGTTTATTGTTTATAAGGCAAATTCACTATTCCAAGATATTAAAATAAGATGATTAATGATAAAATAATTAAGCTATTGACTCCATTTTTATAATTTGCAATTCTATTAAGGGTCTGGCGCACATTAGTCGCTCAAGAAATATTTCATGAGTAACCTCATGGGTAGTTGTGAAAATATCTTGCATTTGTAATTTAAAGTTTTTGTTTCCAAAATATCTACTATTTCTAGTTCCTTTCCAAGCTCCATGTGAACAAGATCTAGTAAACCAACTTATAACAGTGATTTCCTATTTTTTCTTTCCAGTTTAGGCAATGGTGGCCTTAGTATCTTCACTTTTCTTTTTCTTCTTTCAGATATACTATCAGCCTTGCTGACAGGACTATCTTTGTGAAGTAGTCTGACTCCAAATTGAAATACACAGAAATACCCCATATATTCACTTCTTTTTTCCAAGTCCTCCATCTTGGACTTTTTAAATTACTTCTAAAAACTCCTGAGCCAAAGCAGGAAGCCCCTAAGCCTTGAAATAACGTAGGAATGATAGGAATATTATGTAATGTAATTTTTATAGAGTCATGGTAAAATTAGCAATGAGAAGGACTCATAAAGCAAAAATATTTCCAGGAAAGAAAAAAACTATTGGCTGGGTGTGGTGGCTCACGCCTGTAATCCTAGCACTCTGGGAGGCCGAGGCGGGAGGATCACTCAAGGTCAGGAATTCAAGACCAGCCTGAGCAAGAGTGAGACCCTATCTCTACTAAAAATAGAAAAAAATTAGCTGGACAACTAAAAATATATAGAAAAAATTAGCCGGGCATGGTGGCACATGCCTGTAGTCCCAGCTACTTGGGAGGCTGAGGCAGGAGGATTGCTTGAGCCCAGGAGTTGGAGGTTGCTGTGAGCTAGGCTGACGCCACGGCACTCTAGCCTGGGCAACAGAGCAAGACTCTGTCTCAAAAAAAAAAAAAACAAAAAAAAACAATTTTTTTTTTTTTTGCTTAAGCAAGCTTATATCATAAGTTATAGAGAACTATAGGAGATTATAATTGTGATTTGTTTAGGGTTATTAATGACAGTTAATGCTGTTGAAAAGATTTGCTAATCTTTTCTTTCTTAAAAAGTGGTTTTCATGGGGCAGACTCTTAGTGGTACTATTTAAAGTTGCAATGTAGTACAGCCGGATGGATTTAAATAGGGACAAAACACTATTGTTAATTCAATCATGATTATTGCTCCTCATTAACCTAAGTCTGTTCAACCCTGCTTGTTGGTATCATCCTAGTTTTTTTTGCAAATAAAATTTAATAAGTTGTAGTCCTCAGAGAGTCAATCGATAATTCATATTAGGAGACACGAAGGAATTATTGCAATCACATATGTGCTTATAGAGAATTTGCAGAGAATATTTAATTGACTAATGTAAAATTACTCAGTAGAAATTAATTTTCTAAGTTGCTCCTTTCAGTAGTAAATATCAGGTGTGTGTTTTACAGGTGATGGCGGCAGAAATTATAATGTAATCTCTGAGAATATAATGGGTTTCGAGCTTTTTTCCTTCTTGGAAATGTAGGGCTGCATCATACCCTCTCTCCCTCTCTTAAGTAAGTATGAACTCTTGTCAGCTCTCGTTAGTTCCTCACTTTATCTTGTGCTAACCCCGTACAGTAGAGCAGGTTACCAGGCAACCACTAGCTGTCTCTAAAGAGTATCTGTGGCAACGGTACCTCCTGACACCTCCTGTCACAATGTCTCCTGTTAAGTTGTCAGGATCAGGGCACCAAGGTGGTTGCCATAGTCACTCTTAGCAGTGGCCTATGGTTGTTGGATGGAGAGCAGAGTGCTGAGTTCCTGAGACAATTAATAACATAGACTACTATAGCTGACATTTTTTAAAGCTAAACAAAGTTTTGATGAGTATAAAGAGATTTACACCATTAAAATATTTGTGATAATTAGGGTAATATTATCATACATATTTGAATTGGGCAAAATGTCATTCTGTCTATGATGTAACATTTGCAAATGCGACATTGAAGGTTTAGATATCAATAATATGTGTCTCAAAGTAATTCATGTGAGGCAATCATTATTACTGTTTTACATACATTAGAAAGCAACTCTTTAAATTGTTTTTATATGGTGAGTAGCTACATTTTCATCTAGTAAGGACTATAAATATGTACATATATATGTAATCACATACTATAAATATGTATATATATAGTTATTAATTTGGTAGTTAATTGGAGCGAGTGTTGCTAATAGTAATGATGGCAGGAGGAGTTTGATTTATCACTTGTTTCCCATGTGCTAAGCCCTTTACTTACATTATCTCATATAATCCTCACAAAGTCTTCTTGAGGTAGATATGATTCACTTTCCCCTTTATATCTGAGGAAACCAAAACAAGGAGAAGAAAAGTAGTTTAAAGAAATAAAGCTAAGAAGAGCAAAGTTGAGATTTTTAAAATTATTTTTAATTGACACATAATTGTACATATTCATGGGGTACATTGTGATATTTTGACATATGAATACAATGTGTAATGATCAAATCAGGGTAATTAGCACATCCATCACCTCAAACATTTATCATTTCTTTGTGTTAGGAACATTCAAATCCTCCTTTCTAGATATTTGAAAATGTACAAAGAATTATTATTAACTGTAGTTACCCTACAGCAGCACTATTCACAATAGCCAAAGTATAGAATCAACGTAGGTGTCTATCGACAGATGAATGGGTAAAGAAAATGGACTCTACATCCACAATGGAATACTATTTGGCCATAAAAAAAATAACATCCTGTTATTTTCAACTATGTGGATGTGTCAGGAGGACATTATGTTAAGTGAAATAAACCAGACACAGAAAGACAAATACTACATCATCTCACTCGTATGTGAAAGCTAAAAAGGCTGGATTTTCAACCCAGATCTGCTTGAGCCCAGAGGACATAAACAAATATGATTTTGAAGAAAAGAACTATAGAAAAGAGAAATCTGGGAAGTATAAAAGGGGCTACGAGTGAGAAATTATTTCCTGTAGAGTCTTCTCTTTGCATTGGTTCTTGAAGTTGATACAGAATTAGTTTAATGAGGAGTTGACTACATGCATGATATAATTTGAAGAGTTCAAGAACAGAACTCTAAGTCCGAAAAATTCTCTTCTTGGGTCTTGGAGTGATTTGAGAGTGATTTATATGAGTAATGGTATTGAGATTCTAGAATTAACTGGACCCAGAGTGATCAGGAAAGGATATTTCTGATGATAAATAAGGGGAAGGAAAGTTTCCAAGCTTGTTCTACCTGGAGGTTGAAGCTGGGAGAAATGTTAAAGAGGAGTGTGGGGGGAATAGCATGGATTATAAATAGCTGGAAAAGATGAATTTTAAAGGTAAGTGTGAGATGTTGAATAAAAATTATTTACTTAATTATTTTGCAGAGGAGTTGACTCTCAATCAATGTTTACAGAAGGATAAATTTCTTTCTCATTCTTATTAAGGTTTTATTGACACACAGTGTAATTCACTTATTTTAGTGTATAATTCTAACAAACGCATAAAGTTGTGCAATCATCTCACATAGTTATTTATTTCTTCCTTCTTTCCTTCCTTCCCTCTTCCTTCTTTCCCCTTCCTTTCTTCTTCCCTCCTTCTCTCTCTTTTTCTCTCCTTCCTTCCCTCTCTCTCTCTTTTTCTTTCTTTCTCTCTCTCTTTCTTTCTTTCTTTCTCACTAAGGTCTATCCTTTGAGCAAATTTCAACTATACAATACAGTATTGTTAACTATAGTCACATTTTTAAATATTAAACCTCCAGAAGTTACTCATTTTGCATAACTGAAACTTTGTTCAATTTTGTTCTTATTTTTCACAAGTGCTTGGCTCTTCTAGTCTTTTTACTTTTTCATATAAATTTTAGAATAACTTGACTGATTTTGACAAAAAAAAAATCCCACTGAGATTTTGGAATGAAATTTTATTTCACCAATAAATCATTTTTGGGAGAATGGACATCTTTACAACATTGAGTTGTTCATTCAATTACATACTGTATCTCTATTATTTTGGTTTTCTTAGACATTTTTCATTACTGTTCTTTTGGTTTTAACATAACAGTAGTGCCCTTGTATAGCAAAATTTATATCTAACTATTTCATATTTTGAAACTATTATAATGGAATGGAAATCTTAAAAAGTTTCCAATCTTTCATTTCTAATGGCTAGAAATAGGATTATCTATTTATTTATTTTAATTAGCAAAAGTTGTATACATTACTGTGTACAATATGATGTTTCGAAATGTGTGTACATTGCGAAATGGCTAGATCAGGTTAATTAACATGCACATTACCTGACATATTTACCATTCGTTGTGGTGAGAACACTTAAAATCTATTCTTTTCACAGTTTTCGAGAATACAGTTTCATTGTTATTTATACTCGTGATGTTGTACAATAGATCTCTTGAATTTTTTCTTCCTAACTGAAATTTTGTATTCTTTGACCAACATCTCCCAACCCTTCCCACCAAGCCCTGATAATCACCATTCTACTCTCTGCTTCTATGAGTTTAACTTTTTTATATTCCACATATAAGTGAGATCACGTAGTATTTGTCTTTCTGTGCCTGCCTTATTTCATTTAACATAATGTCCTCTAGGTTCAAAATTTCCTTCTTTTTTTATTTTATTTTTATTTCTTCATTATATATTGACAATTATAGTTGTCTATATGAGATACAAAGTGATGTTTTGATTTATAAATATAATGTGTAATAATTAAGTCAAGCTAATTAATATAT
>NW_012148507.1:3954179-3957180 GCF_000956105.1 Propithecus coquereli
CAAGTTGATGGAAATGTTAAGGCTGTCTTGGTCACCTAGACATGATAAGTGCTGGGCATCATCTAGTCATAGGCATGGCTGCTCCTCTTCCTCTGGTTCCAATATGCACACTTCATAGATTACATACACAAACATTATTATCATCCATTGTCTTCCTTTATCTATTCTTCCAAAGCTAAGTGATGCCTGAGGAGAAACCTACTATACATTTAATATAATAGCTAGGCCAAGAAAAGCTAAGTAAAACAATAGAAACCTGTAGGAGGCTATTTAACAGGGCCATCTCATTGGTTCTCTATACATTCCTTGTGATTGCTGACTTGGCTTTATCCTTTGGGCTTGGGCTTTCTGATTGATACATTCAGAAGTATCTCTGCATTTTCCTGAAGGATCTTCTGTTTCTGAATCTACTAGCTGACTTGATCTTGCCTATTAGTTAATACAGAGAGTCTGATTCCTCTATGAACATCCCCATTAATGAGGAATAACTTTAAATTTGGTATTTGACAAAAAACCTGTCCTATAGGGTGACATACCAACAGGATAATATACACCACCATCCTCATTGTATGTTAAAGATTAGGAAAAGAGTGTGAGGGAAGTTGTCAGGAGACTACTGACATCCTGTAATTTGCTTTTTACATTTCTAGACAGAATCCATACACGAACAGTTAAATTTCTCTTAAATTGGAGGTTAGGGTTTAGTAAACAATGACCATGTATTGTAAAGTTTTACAGATCCATTTCTTCTTAAAAATGGAGCAAAGAACCAGACTATGTATATTTACCTCTTTTTGAACTTACTATTCAATAATAGTAACCTTAAAAAACCAAACATTACACATATCTCAGAGGCCACATTCATCTTTTAGAAGCTAAAAAGGATTGCATTGTTTTTAAATAGAGAGCCCGAGTGTTGTCAAACGTTGCTTTAGATCTCTCCCTCCTTGGACTTGCTTAAGAAGTGAACGATGCATGGAAGGGCCGCTTCTTGTACAAAGGCATGTTTTCATAAACTTATGAGCTCAAAAGCCACAGTGCAAAGCAATACATTTTTGTGCTTCAAATGGCTCTCATATAGCAATTATTATAAAGACAGGGAAATCTTTCTTTACTTTGTGTGGAAGTTATATTCTAATATTTAAAAGCATCCTGATAACTGGCATTGCTTTATTCTCTCCTTCCAAAGGACCCCCATGAGGGACATGTAACTTAGAGGTGATAACTTAAAAGGCCATGGTGTATTCTTAAAGAAATTGTGCAAAAGAGAAAGAGAGGGGATCTTGCTCTTAGTCTAGGTTTTGTTACAATCTTATTTTATTTTTTTAAACTTGATTTACTGTATTTGGAAAATAATGCACAGAACTCTTATTTTGTTAGTATTGGAGAAATGACATACATTTATTTTGTGTTTTAATAATGCTAAAAGGGCCTTTTCTACATGTTGTAACTGGAATCATGATTTGCTCCCTGCAATATTTAAATCTATATAGAATAAAAACTAATCTTATAATGGAATTTGGTTAATATAACTCTACCTTATTTCACTAGAGGGCAGTATGACAAGCTAGACCATCTCTGTTAAATGTTCTGTATGTAACAGACCCTGCGTGAGTTGGGAAAAGGTAATATATAAATGTAAGGTACTATTTTACACTATATGATTTTCTAACCTTGGAACATGCATCATTAGAGAGTACCTAGAAAACATTTTGCTATTAGTAAACCAAATAATGAGTACTGTGCTTTGCACTGTTGGCTTTTGAGCTCATAAGTTTATGAAAACGTGTCTTTGTACATGAGTTGGAAAAAGGTAATATATAAATGTAAGGTACTATTTTACATTATGTGATTTTTTAATCTTAGAACATGCATCGTTAGAAAGTACCCAGCAAACATTTTGCTATTATAATCCCAAAGGTCATGTAGCCAGTGAGAGGTAGAACCAGGATTTTAAACTTAACTGTATGCCCTTGGAGCCTCATATATTATGTGTTCAGCAAGGGTGTGGATTTTGATTGGAATAAGAGTCTAAAGATATAAGTTCTGCGGTAATATTCAATATATTCAATATTCAATATTCATTAATATTCATTTTGAATATTAATATTCAAAAATATACACTAAGAAAACATGTCACAGACCAAGCTGAATCTTACATGCTATCTCGTGTGTGATTTGTGATTTACAGTCACGTGGTTGAATATAAAAAAAGTGCCCTTGTGTTAGGCATCCCGTGATTTTCACACATACCAATCTTATTTCTCCACAAAACAGACTTAGGCAGTTAAGCAGTACCATTGCTTGGCATATTCTTCTCCTGGCCTTAGTTTTCTTATCTCTAAATTGAGGATGTTGGAATAAATACATATGACATTTAGTTTTTTTTATACGTGATCATCTTGATTCTGTAAGCTGAAAGTACAGGAAATTCAGTTCATCTAGAAACTGAAATCCCAACTGCTGGAAGCAGTTACTCCCTGCAGGTTATGAGGGATAAAGAGAAAATGAAGACTTGCCACTCTCTTTTCCTTCAGGCTCAGGGTTGTGAGGGTTGTGCATATCCTCACTTTAATTACACTTAGGATTCATCATAAAAAAGAGACATGCCCAGATAACTTGCATTCATGGTATATCATAAGGAATTTGCATTGGTTTTCACTCATTTTGCTCTCTCTTTCTCTCTCCGTGCCTCTCTCTCTCTCTCGAGGTGAGGATCTGAAAGACTCTAACACTTGCCATTCATTAAAGCCAAAGTTCTGCTACATAATTCTTTATTGGTCCATGATCCAATTAGATATGGCTGAGTAGGAGGATTTTGTGATATAAATCATTGTCAACTGTGTTTGAAGTACCTATCAAAAAGGAGATATGGGTACAGCAGGCGCCAGCTGTAAAGATTGTTCTACAACATCCCTTGTCATAAGATCCTTGGGAAAATGTTCAAACGGAGTTTGAGAGCATGGTACCCTCATACAACAATTTTCTTTTTTGTGGAATA
>NW_012148507.1:3957460-3959211 GCF_000956105.1 Propithecus coquereli
TGTATATTTTTAGTTGTCCAATTAATTTCTTTCTATTTTTAGTAGAGACAGGATCTCGCTCTTGCTCAGGCTGGTTTCGAATTCCTGAGCTCAAACAATCCACCTGCCTTGGCCTCCCAGAGAGCTAGGATTACAGCATGATTGTCTTTTTAAAATCCAGTTTAGAATATTCCTAGTTCTTTGCATGGCAAGTGATTTTCTTTTGAAACCTGTACAATATAGGCCTTAGGAGATTCTTATCTCATTTAATCTTTCTGCTTTAACTGTCTTCCTCTGACACTGCTCTGGCATGAGAGTACCACTTCATTCCTGCCAGGTGGGGCTAGATGTTCATATTACCTACTCAGCTTCCATTGACAATTGAGGGAGGCTGCTCTGTTGTTACTGCTGAGCATGGGATGTGAATTCTGGCTCCACAGTAGACCTCCACCAAAACCACACTGGCCGACACAGGGCACTGTCCCCCATTTGACCTCTGCTGACACCATGGGTGAAAGATGTTACCACTGTGGGTGGTTAAGGTCCAGACTTTCCACTAGGCCTCTGACACCATCCCATCAGAGAGGGGAAGGTGCATTTCATTGCTGCTGTGCATCAGTGGAGTTTGTGTTCCCTACATGGTTCCCACTAACACTACAGAGGTGTGGGTGTACAAGGGAGACTCTTCACTGAAGACGAAATTTCCCGACCCCCTACTTGGCCTTCTCTGATGCCACCCTGGCAGTGGGGGAGGGGGTGGTAGCATGGGAGTTTGGAGTTTCTTGTTAGTGCCTAGGAAGGGTGGAAGTCTGAGTGGAGGTAAGGCTACAGGTTTTTTTTCTGTGATATTCGGCTAGATCAGAGTAATTATTATCTAAAAGTTTTCTGTCTGTCTAGGTTTCTTCTTTCTAGGTCCTTTAAATGGAGGAAAGAAGGCTTTTTATCAGGATTTATTTTGTCTGTGGCTGTTGCCATTTCTGGGTTGCTGGCTTCTTCAGCTCCAAGTCTGGAATATGAGGCAAAAAGAAAACTCAGAGAAGTCACCATCATGTTATTCCTTCAGTCCTGAGGTCCCTATCTGGTTTATCTCCTTCTCCCCACCTTTCATAGCCTTCTTAGGTTTGCTTTGTATATAATGTTCAGGATTTTAGCTGTACTCAGCAGAACAAATAGTAGTACTTAGTGGGAAAAATACATGTACTTCATCTTCTCATTAAGGTGGGTTTTAAAACTATATTTTCTGAGTTGTCCTATGGCAAAGCAAAAAGTACACTGGACACAATTAAACAGTCAAGGAAAACTTTATTTGAGGCTATTATAACAGGGGAGAGAGGCCAGGACTCAGCCCGAACTCAACTTTACTGAAACGAAAGTCTAGAGAGTTTTTAAGAGTTGGCGTGGGGGGAGATGATAAGACATCTGTGTTTGGTAATTGGCTTTACCCAAAGAAAAGAAAACTTTCTTGTATATTATGACAGGAGTTTGCTTTACACTTCGGAGCAAGGTACCCATCGAAGTTAGACTTCCGTCTTCCCACAGAAACTGGGAGATAGGAGCATTGTCTTCCTCGATGATTACGTTATAAACAGATAGCTCTCAGGTTTTCAAGAAAGACATTCCTGGGTGGTAAAACTGGCAAGAAACTTTTAGAAGATTTACATACGAAAGGGATAGAGAAAGAATTTATAAGTACAAATTTTCTAAAATGAATCATCTAAAAAAAGGGAGATCCAAGGCCTATTGTCAGGAAGAAGCCTGTTCTAAACCTCAGT
>NW_012148507.1:3959261-3961509 GCF_000956105.1 Propithecus coquereli
TTTATATTTTTCCTTTCTTCTACTTGCTTTTTAAAATTTTTTTTGCTCTTCTTATAGGTTCTTGAGATAGGAGCTAAGATTATTGATTTGTGACTTTTCCTCTTTTCTAATATATGCATTTGGTGCTATAAATTTCCCTCTCAGCACTGCATTACCTGTGTCTCAGAAACTGATATGTTAGATTGTCATTTTCATTCAATTCAATGTAATTTTAAAATTTCTTTTGAGTTTTCCTCTTTGATCCTTAAATTATTTAAGAATGTGTTTTTAAGTTTTCATGTGTTTGGACATTTTCTTGTTATTTAGTGATCTTTCTATTATTGATTTCCAGTTTGATTCATCATGGTTAGAGAACATACTTTGTATGATATCAATTCTTTTAAATTAGTTAAGTTTTGTTTGATGGCCCAGAACATAGTCTATCTTGGTATATCTAGCATGTATACTTGAGAAAGATATGCATTCTGCTGTTGGTGAGTGGAATAGTTTATAAAAGTCAAGTAGATATTGCTAGTATATTGTGTTATTAAATTTTTCTATATCCTTGATGCTTTTTCTTTAGTTATTCTATCAAGTGTTGTGAGAGGGTTACTGAAATCTCTGTGTCATTGTGGATTTTTCAATTTCTCCTTTTAGCTCTATCAGTTTTTACTTTACATATTTTGCTGCTTTGTTATTCCTATTGCATAACAATTAAAATAAGTTTCTTGTAGACAGTATGTATTTGGGCCTTGTTTTTTAATCAACTCTGCCAAACTCTGTCTTTGAATTGGTATATGTAAACCATTTACATGGAATGTAGTTATTGATATGTTAGTACTTAAGTCTATCATTTTATTTTTTGTTTTCTGTTTTTATTCTTTATGGTAAATCTGCTGTAGATAAATTCTCTTAGTTTTCCTTCATTTGAAATGTTTTGATTTCCTCTATATTTCTTTTTTTTATTTTTTTATTTCAGGGTATTATGAGAGTACAAACATTTTGGTCACATTTTATGTCTTTGCCTCACCCAAATGAGGGTTAAAGGCATGCCCTTCCCCTCTACAATGCTCACCGTGTCCTTTAGTTGTGGATTTACCCCCCATTCCCCTAATCCCTGGAGCATATTACTGCCATGTGAGCACCCTAGTGTTCATCAGTTAGTACCAATTTGATGGCGAGTACAAGTGGAGCCCATTGTTCCAAACTTGTGATACCTCACTTCGGATAATGGGCTCAAGTTCAATCCAGGAAAATATAAGAGGTGCTAGATCACTGTCGTTTCTCATGATTGAGTAATATTCCATTGTATACATATATCAAATTTTAATAATCCACTCATGAATTGACGGGCACTTGGGTTGTTTCCACATTCTTGCAATAGTGAATTGTGCTGCCATAAACATTCGGGTGCAGATGTCTCTATTATAGCATATCTTTTGCTCTTTTGGGTAGATGCCTAATAGTGCTATTGCTGGATCGAATGGTACTTCTATTTTTAGCTCTCTGAGGTATCTCCAAATTCTTTTCCACAGAGGTTGCACTAATTTGCAGTCCCACCAGCAGCGTACGAGTGTTCCTATCTCTCCGCATCCTCGCCAGCATTTGTTGTTTTGGGATTTTTTGATAGAGGCCAATCTCACTAGGGTTAGGTGATATCTCATTGTGATTTTGATTTGCATTTCTCTAACGGTTAGAGATGCTGAGCATTTTTTTTATATGTTTGCTGGCCATTATTCTGTCTTCTTTTGAAAAGTTTCTGTTCATTTCCTTTGCCCATTTGTTAATGGCGTTGTTTGATTTTTTTCTTATTGATCTTTTAAAGTAGTAAATAGATTCTTGTTATCAGCCCTTTATCAGATGTATAGAGAGCAAATATTTTCTCCCATTCTGTAGGCTGTCTATTCGTTCTAATGACAGTTTCCTTGGCTGTGCAAAAGTTTTTAATTTGATCAGATTCCATTTATTTATTTTTGTTGTTGCAGTCCTCAATATAGGATTCTGGGTTCACAGTTCTTTTCTTTTAGAGCCTGGAAATGTCCTACTTCCCTTTCTGGTCTCCAGGTTTCTAATGAGAAATCTGCTGCCATTCAAATTATTTGCTCTGTATAGTTAAGGTGTTATTTCTCTCTGACTGCTTTTAAGATTTTTTCTTTGTGTTTAGTTTTCCAAAGTTTGACTATGATGTGTCTTGGTGTGACTATTATTGGGTTTATCCTGTTTGGGATTTACTAAGCTACTTGAATCTGTAGCTTCATTTCTTTTGTCA
>NW_012148507.1:3973654-3983751 GCF_000956105.1 Propithecus coquereli
GTTGAGACTTAACCAAGCTTTCAGATCTGGTTAGCAAAATACCTACCAGTAGAATTTATGACTTCAACTCCCAGATTATTCCTCTTTTCACTATCACCTCTCAAATAGCTTTCATTTTTCATTCTTAATGAAGAAAAAGTTCTAGCATGAATAGTTCATTTTCAGGTTAAATAGGGTCCCTTTTATGAAAAATAAATCATGTCAAAATTCGTGTAACTATTGTTCAAGATTTTTAAGTGAGGTCGTATCAAATATACATGGTATTAAAGGGGAAAACACAAGATGAAAGCAAGTGAGCAATTGTTTATATGGCCCTTCAGTAAGTCCTCAAAGCCTTTCTTTGCCAGTTGTGGGACCAACTGCTCACTGGGCTAAGATTTCTCCTGGCAGGACTCAGTTTCCCACGCCGGCCCTCCGCCACTGACACTTCTGTAGCGACAGCGAGATAAGCATGCACTCTAGACCAGGGAAAGTAGTATGTCCTGGTTTTGCCACTTTCTAATTCTGTGCTTTTTACCTCTTTGTGCTTCAATTTTCTCAATGATAAAAATGTAGGTAAAGTTAGTACCTGCCTCATAGGATTGTTAGAAGGAATAAATAAGTGAATAATTTGAACATCTTAAAACAGAACCAGGAATATCCCAGGCACTTAATAAATGTTGACTTTTATTTTCTGCCATCATATTCCTCTGCAATTGCTGCTCCCTTTCATAAATTTAAGTAACAGAAAGTTAAGATTAAGAGAGCCTGTGACTCTTCTAAGGAAAACTTTTATGCATAGAGAAATTAAAGAGTAGAGACATTACATAAGTTGCCTGAGATCAGAAACAGAAGCGGCATTAGAAGCTAATTCTCTTACAGACCATGTGGGGTTTCAGTGGGTGGATGGTAAGAGCTGGAGCAAGAGCCTTAATTTCTTCTGCCTTCCTTTTTCCCTGCCCTGCAGAATGCAGCAACTCACAGCACTGGGGTACCTAGTACTGGTGTTTTAGGATTGTTGGTCAGCTTTGAAGCGCCCATTGATGCCCCTGATAATATTGTTGGCCGCTTTAAAAAAGAATTACCTATTTTGTGACCTAAGAAATGCCCTGTTCTGTGAATTAGGTGAAATATACTTACTTGCTGTCATCTTCAAACATAGATGGGGTATTTTTTTTCAATTTAATGTAGAAATTAGGAAAAAATTAAGAGATAAACTGAAAAGTAGGCTTAAAGAATGATGTGAGTCTTTGCAGTGTCAAAATTTTCTGAGGAATTTATATTCTTGCTGCTAGTGATTTCTCAACTGGTATCTAGAGTCTTTAAAAAGACTAGAGCTTCTTAGAAATATACAGGTGGTACTAACAACAGAGCATTAAAAATTGTTGTTGCACTGCTTTGATGAAAGTACATTTGAACCCTTTTCCATCTGATAAAAAAGAAAAAAAAATTGTTGTTGCTTTGTCACAGTGTGCACTAGTGAAGAAACATTATCTTCCTTTGTGATTCCTATCCAACATTTCATCGATGATGAACAGAGTGGAGTGCTCTACGTTCTTATAAAATCCTGTCGGTCTTCTAAAATTTAGTTTTCCTGTCTAAATATCAAGAGAAGTTCATTATGGTTTTATTTAATAAAATGATAAATGAATTATTTGTTGAAGCTGTATCTCAAAATATCATTTACTAAATGATACTGTAACATGACATTCTAATTTTAATACTGCTCAGGTGAGAGAGAAAGGCAGTGCATGCAAAATATGCATATTTAAATTGGCAATTGACAACCAATGCGGAGGTTGCAGCTTGAGAAATGGGCTTCTAGGAAAAAATAAGGCAAGCCAGACTGCTATGTGAGAATAATTACATTATGTAATTTGCATGCAAATATATTTAAACCAAAGAAATAATTCTAAATTATTCATAGCATAAAGTTGACTTTGGATTGTCATTATTCCCTCCGTAAAATATATGCTATAAATCATGCTTTTAATGTAGAAGAGAATAGCTGAGGTGAAAATACAGTTTTCTCCCAGATGTACAAAATGCAATTGAATATTCCACGTTGAGAGAGGTAATTCTCAATTACAGCATATTGGAATTACTTGATAATCCATTATGTGTAAGTAGTTTAAGCAAAATGTGCCTCTTTACAACAAATTAACTTTTCTTCAAAGGATGTATTTCTACTCTTTGTGTAAGGTAATAACTATTTATTTATAAACTATAAAACATACAGCACTGTTATGCCTACAGCACTCAGAAATTACTAGGCTATATATTCATTAAAGAGAAGTAATTACTTTCTAGATATCTTGCCTACAATCTTTTATTGACCTCATAATGCAATTGCTATGCTTAATAGATTGATGCAGATGTTTATGCAATTCTTTTCACAACATATGAGTTTGCTACACAAGTTCAATAATAATTCAGACAGGCACAGCCGCTTAATAAGCTTAACAGGCAAGAACACGGAGCCTGTCCTACGTAGGAAAATATCAGTTGATAGCCCCAAGGATATGAAAAAGGAGGCAAAAATGATAAAATGCCTTTATAGTAATTGATTTGTGATTGTTACTGCCCACATTTGGTCTCGTTGAGAAATAACAGCTTTTGAGGATAGTCAATAAAATTATTTAAATTCTGATGAAGAAGATACATGCAGAGTTTGAATTCATTTTCTTAAAGATGCCACAAAAATATTCATAGATCACTATGGGTATGAAAATACGGGAGCAGTTACAGCAATGATAATATAAAAATACTTTCTCCCTTTAGGGGGGATTTTTTTATTTGTGTGCTTTATATTGTGTCATTGGTTTTTCATTCAGTATTTTTCTGACAAGAAAAAGGAGATATTGATATGAAACGAAAGTGTGAATTTAAACTTCGTTGGAAGAGCAAGCAAAATTGAAGAGAAAGTCTATTATGTGAATTTAAATTTTGGAAGTTTGGAAATGGTAACTGCTTTCTATTAACATAGCAAATTGCTAGATTTATTAAAAATGACAAACATTTGAGCATCTATATGAATGTATGTGTCTACATATATACATATATGTGATTTTATTGTGTATATTATATAAGCACTTCAGGCAAGCAGGATGAAAAATACAAGGAAATACTTAAAATCTATTTAAAAGTTAAAATGATATATAAATTCTCATTTTACTATGTACTGAATCAAAATGAACTACTTGTTTAGAAATATGCCATAGTTTTAGTTTATTTCTGCTTATTATTTTAGTCAAGATAAAGAACACATTCAGAGACAGGAAAATGTGCTTTTCTGATCTATAACCTTCTTTAATTATAAATTACCTTTATTTTTAGGAATTCTTAAAGAAAACAAAAAGGTAGGTATCCATCTTGTTGTTTTTGTTTTTCTGGCTAACAAAAGACAATTTAAGCAACATCATAAAAGACTATTTATCAAGATGATGGAGTGGTTAAATCTAAGACTTTGGTATTCAACCACTTTAAAATTGGACTGTAACTTTGGTTGGCAAAATACTAATCAGAGTTCTCTGCTTAGTATTAGTATCATATGGTAGTATCATTTTTTATTAACATAATACAAATATCCTGTGCAGTGCTACCTCTTTCATTGCTTGCGGCTTCTGAATCAAAATGTCACAGCAAATTTTACTTTCACTAATAGATTGAGACTTGTACATTACATTAGTAAAAGTGAACAGTAGTGTGGTTTTATGCCAAAATGGCAAAAGCAGTCACAATGCAGCAATACCCTAAATTATAGCCCGGTTCTCCTCCGTCCCCAAACGATAACAAAGGGCGAGACGTTTGGATGGGTAGTTTAAGTTTATTACATTTGTCGAGAAAATTTCGCCTTTCTGCAACTTCTCTATATGCATGTCAAAATATCACATTATACAATTCACTGGAAGTGAACTTATTGCTAAATACCCATTAGGTTCCCAAGAGATGCCTTACATTAATTGTTTAGTGAAAGCACCCTTAGGCTATCACCAGGGAAGCACATTAAATGCATAAAAAGAGAAGTTGACAGAGATCCCTGTAGAACAAGATGCATCTACCAAGCTCCAGACTTCTCCAGGAAGAATCCTATGAGGCAGTGTTGAGAATGGTTATTTGGGGGTGGGGGTAGTTTTTCTTTTTTTTCCTGCTGGCACAAACATATGATTTGTACAGGAGGAAAAAAATGATGATGGTAGAAAATGATTAGACAAAGACCACTCCGTAATTGTAAGGAGAATTAGCTTATGTGTCTTGGTTCTGAGGCATCAGTGTAGTTTACAGACAGACAAAGAATTGCAAAAGTTAAAGACGAAGGGCGTTATCCACCTAATGATGTTATAAAAGAAGAATGATGGTAAACAGTGTAGGGGGGTGGGGTGGGGAGATAAGTTTTAAAGCAAATGAGAAGAAAGTGATTGGTGGCAAAGTTTTAGGCTAATGGCCAAATAGGCTGATATAGGGAAAAAAGGCAAGTCACAAAATGAATGACAGTGAATTCTGGCAAAATATGTTTTCATGTCTGTCTGCCACATTGCTTCTGAAAATGTTCCCGTTCTGAATATAGCACAGATTTTTATCACTCCCTTGTTTAATTACAATTGCTGGTGAAACTATTGTACATCTATTATGCACTATTATGTTTGTTTATTTCACATCATTTTGTTTAGAATGTTTCTAAAAAGGAAATGTAAAAAAGCAAACAAAATATGTGCTTGGTGTCATAAATCCCCCCACCTCCTTTTTCTGTATGCATTACTGCAAAAATTCCACTAGAGGGGGCACTAGTAAAACAAGAAGAAAGATGTGTAACTTTTTCATTCTTTTCTCTTAGAGGTGAAAATGACTCACCCTTCTCCTCCTCTCATACCTGGACAGGAATATTTTGAGTAAGTTATAGGAAAATAGTGAAGGAATCTTTAGGTCTTTAAAATACTTCTATTAACATTGGGGTTTTAAAAAAAATCAATGTTAATATGTTACAGTTGAATACCAGCCAAAAGAGCAAAAATTCCTGGTTAAACATAGAGAGAGTATTATATATGTTTGTATTACGACAGCTGAAAGCTGAAGTCATAAAGAAGAGATGTTGACCCGTGTGACTTTTCTTTAGTGACGCTAATCGTTACATACGCAAGTGAATTATGAGAATTATTCTTTAGTTGTCAATTTGAACTTACCCAAGGCACAGCCATGGTCTTAGCTTGAATTCATTGTTTCTGTCACAGAAAAAAAAAATTCAGCCAATAGAAAACTGTGTCATCTGTTTGTAATTCATGTTTATTAAGTGCCAAGCATTATGAACTTTAATATAGCCATTGATGTGAAGCTGTATTTTATTACTATTGTTTCGCTTGTTAGGTTATGTTCATCGTGAAACTTCCTTAGGGAACTGAGTTAGTTAGCAATCAACAATGCTGACAAGACAGAGGAACCATCTGATGTGAGAAGGTGCCGCATCTTGACAATCAAGGGCACGTCCCTACCTATTGGCTCACGTGGGCTTTGGTGTCAGCCAGGAAAGGGCCCTGCCCAGGAAAAGCTCCAACCAGTCTCTCTTCCTAAACTTCTACACTTCCTAATTTATAGCATTGACAAAAAGTTTGTCAAAAGTTTTAAAATGCCACGTTATGTCTGTTTAAATAAAATCACCTGTCCTAAATCCTTATCATAATGCCAATAGGTGGGCTCAATAAATGTTAGAAAATTTTAGTATTATTATTGTTATTATTAATTCAAACTAGTCATTCCTTACACCTTGGAATATATAGTTTGGCCAGATTTTCATGTGATGTTACATTTCCGAGTATTTCTATCCAACCTTTTTTTGACTTTACCTAACATGACTTTTTCTAGAGGAAACCGGCTACTCCTTACCTAAATATCCTTTCTGCCCTAACACACTAAAATGTTGTGGATTGGTATTTCTTATGCCTTACTCTTGGTAGACTGCCAGTATTTCTTACACATGTCAAAAGAATGTTTTAGAAAATTAGTGTCTAAGTTCCCTAGCCATCTAAATTTCATTGTCACCTAAAAATAACTCTCAGGAGAATCACCATCATGTGTTATAAATCAGAGTCATTAGAACATTCGATCTGAAATATGTTCTTAGAAGTTATTTAGTACAAATGCCCCCAAAAAATGGAACTTGAGGTCTAGAAGAGTTAAATGGCTGCCCAAGGTCAGACAGCTCGTTGGGAGTTGAGCCATAATTGAAACTTGTGTTTCTTTCCTCAGAACTTTTTAAAAACTCAAATTATAGAATTAATCATTTTTGTTTGATTTGGAGAATTGAAAAAAAAAAAGATTTTGTGAGTAGATAGAGGGTGGTGAGATGCCCTACACCTAAGGAACATTGGCGTATGTAGCACTTCGGAAATCTGTTTCCAAATATGGCCACCTTTAATGGTGCACTGGCATGTGACAGAACTTTGTATGTTCACTGATACGACAAGAAAACTTTTCTCATATCTTTTAGCACCTTCTTCATTCTATTTTTATTAATCCTAATACTTATGCAAACCATTAAGCATAGATGAGTGGGCAGATCATAACTGCTTTGTAAAGGGTGCTCAGCTCACCGGTGCTCAATTACAGGGTTTTCTCCTCCTGTTTTGCTCTTCTGTGACCTCAGGTTTGTAATGGACAGGAAGAGTTGTGATGGCGTTTGGTGCCTGGGGCAGTGCCACCAACATGGAGAGCTGTCATGATATGTCTACTCCTTTGATCCTTTTCCTCCAGCCTGGAGAAGGGAGGGGAAGCTGAGGGGGCAAAGATACTGCTTTGATCTCTAATCTCTGTGGCCAACCACTTTTTCCATCTCTGTTTCAGAACATACCTCCTGACTCCCTCAGGACTAGTTTGGTGAATTATAGAATTTCAGCATTAGAAGAAACTGTAGAGACTTCATGTTCAGCTGCTTTATTTTATAAATTCACAATGATTAAAATGACTAGCCCAGGGCCATTCACTACCTTATCTAGGTATTGCTAAATATAGTATTTTTTAAAAAAATTCTACTATGTTCCAAGGATTGCACGACCAGTTAATGGAAGAGATAGGAGTAAAACTTAGCTTTCTTTAGTTAAAGTCCAGTGTTTTATTTTAGCCATAGAGCTCCCCATAAAACTATTGACGATGTTGTTGCCAATAGTAAACCAATAATTCAATTCCGAGTCTTTGACTTAATATTTTTAATTTTTTAAAATATGCTGAAATTTGCAGTTTTATAACTGTTATTTAATGCTCAGGTGAAATACCTGATTAACACTAACAAAACTTGTTTAAAGAAATTCTGATTTGTTTGGGTGTCTGTGATTTGCTTAGGAATAACAAATGTTTTTTCTATGAGTTCACTATAAAATTATTTTCCTAAAGTATACTTTACTATTATTTTTCCTCCTTTTAATCTTCTTATGATTGTTTTACTTTTTTGTTAATTACTAGAGATTGTATTATTTCAAACATAATGTGTGTGTTCAATTTTTTGAGCCTAATAAAGATGGCCAGCCCTATACAATTAAGGACAGCAACCCGTACATGATGCAATTTTAGTAGCACTTCCAAATAACTGTCCTGTCCAACTAGACTCCGGCCAGTTTAGGTTGGGAATTTCCATTGTTTCACAATTCCTTAGGTGAGTAGGATAGGGAGACAGATGAGGGATAACCTAATTGCTAGGTAATACATTTAGAAATATTTAGTTATCCAATTAAGTGATTAGGACTCATTGTCACAGGACTCTGAGTGATTGGCTGGAACAGTACATTTTGATAGAGGGAAAGAGGTAAGAGGTTGAAAATAATACTTAAGGACAAGTAGAATATTGCACTGGGCCAGCCAGGGGGCATTGGAAGGATGGTAGGCACCAGGGGATGGGGGAAATGTGTGTGTCAAAAGGGATTAGGAAGATAGTAAGACAGAGAAGTGGAGGTCTATAGATTAAAACCCTCATTCACCATAGATTGGCCTTCATTCACTTTTTCTTTCCTCAGCCATTTTTGGTGCCTACTGTGTACAAGATGTTATGCTAGGTCCTTTAAAATAGTGGTGGGTTTGTATTTTTATTCAATCCCCTAATATAACAAGTAAGTTGGCTGCAAAATAAAACATCTGAAAAGGAGGTGCCTATTCTAACCCTACAGGCAAAATTCTCGCTGTCTATTTGCACCTTTGCCTCATCTGTCCTTCATCCCTTCCCTGGCTGCTTTTTCAGGGGACACCATCAGGATGAAAGAGCAGAAGAGCAGAAATGGGAATGGGGGAGCAGTTCCCACCCACAGAGCTGCCGACAGGTGGGCACACGGCGTCTGCGACTCCGGGAGAGCTGACAGGCTAGGAGCCAGCTGTGGCTTACACCTGAAAATAACAATAATATCCACTTAGGGGTATGGAATTATTTATCACTACTGGTGGAATTTTTGCCAAAGGCAAAAAATGATAACATCTGATGAAAAATGTCCTCAGTCCACACCTCATAACGCTCACGCATTGTAGGAACTGATTAACTCCGTGACCACGAATAAACAGTACTATAGTTATTACTATTACCATTTTGCTTTTTAAAAATATTGGGAATTATAGGAATCAGAGCAAACACAGCAATAGGCAGGGTTTGTGCGAGTAAACTTTATGGCAGAACTTGCATGCATAACCCATGTCTCTGAGGGGGCTTCCTTTCTTCCTTCTTTCTTACTTTTATTCATTTGTCTCTTCCTCTCCTGCTTTCTTCCCTCCTGTAGTCATTATGGGGCCCCAGACAGGGATGGGAAGGGGGGCACTGGGGGGATAGAGACCTATTGGTGGCATTTTGATAAAAGCTACAAGTGGGCGCTCTGTGTAGGTTTACCTGCTGAGTGTGTGTTAATACATACGTGGGGGCCGTTGTTCTGCTCCCTCACTTAGCTTGTCTTATTTATTTATTGTTATGCTAATGTACTGTTTGTGTGCTGTGAACCACTGCCAGGCACATACATGTATGTGACTGCCCTTGGTGAGAGTTCGTGCCAGCCATCTGGCTCTTCATGTGGCTTTTTAACAGGATAAGGGCAACGCAGCCTGCTGCCCAGGATGGGCATGTCTGTGAAACCGGGCTGCTGGATTCCTCTCTGTGAGAAAAGCCTGTATCTGAGGGTCTTGTCTCTGAACTAGTATTCAGCCTGCATTCTTGTTTGAGACCCTGGGTGCACCCGCCTGTCTCTCAGTCTGTATTTCTCCTCGCTTTGTGTGTTGGCATTTGGCCTGCTTTTATTTGTGTGGTTTTGCTTTGTAAATGTCTGCTCTAGGCCCCACTTCACTTTTCATATCTGGGGATCATTTTAACCCTAATTTTTTGGAGCTCGTTTCTGAGTTTTTCCTGTTTTCCACCAACCAGCAGGTCCAGGAGAGACTCCTGTTGTTTGTTTTCTTTTTTTGACCTCTGAAGAGTTATTGTTAAGTTGCCAAAGTACCTCTCTCTCAGAGGGAAATGGGGCTGTCTTTTTTCTTCTTCTTTTTTTCTCTCTCCTTTCCTTTTTCTTTTTTCCTTTATTTCTTCCTCCCTCCTTCCTTCTCTTCCTTCCTACATTTCCTTCTCTTTTCTCATTTCTTTTTTTCTTCTCTCTCTCTTTTCAGTTTATGTGGGTATGCTAAGAACTCCAGAATGCACTACTTGGGATGTGCCTAATTATCAGAGTATATGTGGTATCATGGATGGGGGTACTAATTATATAACTTAAATTTAACCAATATAAGGCCCCATTTTGCTATTTTGTCCCTGGATAAAATACAGTCTTTACAGAAATGAATCTTCAAAAACCTAAAATTAGCCTAAGATGCAAGGCCCAAATTTTGGGGAAATTCTAGATTAAGAATAGAAAATTGCTATCTTAAGGAACAAAAATTCTGGATGAAACTGAATGAATCAATAAAAATGATGTTTCTAAAACTTAATATTTAATGTACATTTTTAGTACATTGAGCTTCACATTTTATTCTGTTGAAAAATGATTAAAATTTATTCGAGGTTTCATATTATATGTAAATTCAAAAATAATTTCATAGAAATATAGAAAATATTTGGAATGTAGTATGCAGAGATATGTTATAGCAAGTCTTCAAACAGTAGATCTCATAAG
>NW_012148507.1:3984161-3996118 GCF_000956105.1 Propithecus coquereli
TTACTGGAGAGGTGAGGGGTTTGCATAAGACCTCACAGCAATGCCAGGGAGACACAGGCATTCTAGCCTAGGATATTCTGG
This sequence comes from Propithecus coquereli, assembly GCF_000956105.1. Lineage (NCBI taxonomy): Eukaryota > Metazoa > Chordata > Mammalia > Primates > Indriidae > Propithecus > Propithecus coquereli. The sequence goes on from NW_012148507.1 coordinate 3,984,243, forward strand.
TACTTACAGTTGTTAAATACTCTCTCTCTCTCTCTCTATATATATATATATATATAAAGTGGAGCTCATTTTCCTGCCACACACACTAAGTAAAACACTTTTGAAGTGACTGTAGTGTCTATGTAGCATTGTCCTAACCAAGTTGTAAATTAGATGAATCACCTTCAGTAAATATCCTCCTGACTCTTCTTAAAAGAAAGGAAAAAGCAAAGCAAACATCATAGAAAACTTTGATTCCTGGTTTATTTTAAAAATTCCATCACATATACTGTATATTTACTTTTGTTCAAAGGTAAAAAACGGTTACTGAAACCATTCTCTTTTCAATTCAAGGAGTTTCCATTAAGCGTGTCTTTTGAAATTCCCTGGGAAGCGCACATTGCTCTGATCATCCTGGCTTATTTCTTCAGCCAGTTGCTAAGGCTATAGGAACCTTCACATGATTAATCAAGGGCCTCTTCACAAAATCCAATGATGAAAACATTTGACTGCTGCTCATCTGGGCAAACAAGAGGAGTTTGATCTCTGTGCGCTCTGTTGAGCTTAATACTTCACTACAGATACATATCAATACTTAATCTATATCTCCCTTCATATATGTCTGAAGAATCCTAGGGAATGAGAATTTTCATGATCCTAAAAATCATTGTTTTTAACTTTTGGCTATTCAATGCATACCACATATTTATGGCCTATGGGGTGCCATTGCATGTGGAGATGCAACTTTTCAAAGCAACGTTTTAAATTTAAAAGCACATTGTTGCTAATCATTAAAGCGCTGCGTTCTATTTATGTTTAAGAATCTGCTCCATATAGACATTTTAAAATTGTTTGTAATAATATACATTCAATGCTTTGAAACATTACAATTATTTTAAAAATTCTCCAAAGCAAAATATTAACAAAAATCTTCACTTTGTCCAAAGGTTTTTATTAACATGAAAAATTTTTGAGTGTAATATGTAGTAACTACATATGAATACATACGTAGATATAATAAATAGTAGTATGCATAGATAAGTATATGTCATATGTAGATATATAGATATAAGAAAGTATTCATACATATATACATGTATGACTATGTATACTTACATAGCCATGCTATTTAAAAAATTACTGTCATAATGTAAGTTTTGTAAATTATATTTTTATTCTCTTTTTTCTCATTTCCAAAATGCCTTTTGGTACATTTCAGGTCAAGGATAGACAATTCTAGATCTATAAAAGAAAAAAATGGACAAAATAAGCCAGAAAGCAAGGTGTTTTCAATGAATGACAGGGGAATCAAGTGGTTTCTGTTAACCACCTGTAAGTCCCATTTTGTCTCTCGTCTTCCCACTACACCTTATAATCTCTCAAACTCTTTCCTGATCATGGCTTTTCCACTGCAGACAAGATGCTACTCCTCCTTCTCTCCCTCGGTCTGTGTGTTCCCCTCTCTTTGCCTTTAACGCACCACTTCATACATCTGTATCTCCCGCCTGCCTTTTCTCTTTCTTCCAATGCACATGTAGCTCTTCCTTTAACTTCAGCTAAGGACACCTCAGTTTATATAGATAAATATTCACTAAAGTAAGTGGTGAAAAATTTGTGTCTGAGGCTCACGTTTATTATCACCATCAAAATATAAGAAATAGGACAGAATTCTTTGTATTTAAATAACAGGAACTTGTTTCAAAAGGTAAAAATATCTTTTCCCAGTTGTTTATTTTAACAGTTTGACTCTCTAGGAGAAGCAGATGTCAGAGAATCAATATGGTTTTATTTCAACCATGGTTGTTTTTTCCTATAGTAGAACAGCATATTGTTTGGTACCTGTTACTTTGGAAGTATAGTGAAGTCTCATTCTGTTAATGATGGCATCAGCTTTATTTTTCTGAGATAAAAGGACATACTAAGCCTTTTTCTGGAAGTTGGGAAATTATACCATGGTACCAAAAAAAGAAAAGCATTCTGTTTCCGGTATGAGATTCCATCCAGTATTTCCAATCTGACTGTGACTACAGGAGGAGTGATATTGGTTTTGAGCCCATGGTGCATTTATTCCTATGTGTAACTGTACACTCTATATTCAAACTTTTGGTATTACTATCTTTAGAACAATAAACTTTGAAGCCATGTTCTAGGTTTGATGTATCAGAAACAGGACAAGTTAGCCCATAAAAGTCCTCTTTAGGAGCAAGAAAGAGGAATGTGTGTCCTGTGAGGCTTATCTGTCTAGAAGTGTGGTTAATTGACTGAAATTCTGTGAAAGATGGGTTGGTGAAATGGGTGTTCTAAATGCCTCAGATGTATGTGCAGATACAAGATGGGCTGGGCTCTATGGTTTTCAGTGTAGCTCTGCATATGACTACCCCACCAACAAAACTCCAGGGCTACAGACCAAGATAAGAAACGCATAGAGAGGTGGATGCAAGAAATACGCAACTTGAGAAACTCTGCCAAGGATCCATTGATATATAATACTCCCCCCAAAAGGGGCTTTTTAAATTTTCAGTTGTAAGTGTGGTTTTGAAAGTCACCAAATAACTTTTTTCTCATAAACCTGAGAAGTAGGGCCAGAAGGAAGTTCTTTTCTTTCAACAAGATGATACGTTACTGATTCCTTCCAAGTGTGGAGGACAAGAAGCAGCAAGAAAACTCATTAAGCCAAACATTCAATTACTGGAGAGGTGAGGGGTTTGCATAAGACCTCACAGCAATGCCAGGGAGACACAGGCATTCTAGCCCAGGATATTCTGGTACTTACAGTTGTTTATCTTTTGAGTCACTAAGATGCCAGATTTCTGCAGCCTTACAAAGCTAAGACAGCTCTTCTACCCAGTTTAATTTAAGTAACACAACAAATCCCTAGTTCAAAGAATACTAATTTATAAGTATCATTATTAAGAGGTCTGGACACTTGTGACCCTGATGATGCTGGGCATTCAGTAAATGATATTTATTTATTAATTTAAAGATAGGGTCTTGCTATGTTGCCCAGGCTTTACTTGAACTCCTGAGCTCAAGGGATCTTCCTGTCTCAGCCTCCCCAGTACTTGGGACTACAGGCGTGTTGCCACTGTGCCTGGCTTAGTAAATGATCTTTGAATAATCATTTGCTGTAGTGATGATGCCAGAGAATACCCAAAGTTACTACTAACGATATGAAATAAAGATTTTAAAAAACTTTTTAGATGAACAAAAGAGACAACTTTATAGTAGCAAAATATTTTGGAAAATTCAGAATTTCTGTGCTTTTGGTTTATAAATCAGGAGTGCTATAAAGTATGTAATTTCTATTTTCTCATAATCTCCAACTGGAGACATCCTCACGCTTGTTTTTTCAACATGAAAATGCAGAGAGCGGTTAAGTGACTTCTCCAGTATCACACAATGAGTCATGGGGGAGTGCTGTATATGTTCTAGAATTGACCTTTAATGTTTTACATGTTATGCTTTTCCTCCAACTGGATGTTTTCTTGAGAATAAACATCACATCTTAATTCCATGGTGCCTGGAATTTATCTGGTGTCTTCAGCGAACAACTCTCATCTCTGCTAATTTCATTGCATAGAGCAGTGGTCCCCAACCTTTTTGGCAACAGGGAGCAGCTTCATGGAAGACAATCCTTCCATGGATGGGGGACGGGGGGTTGGTGGTGGTGGTCCCAGGATGACCCAAGCGCACCACATTCAATGTGCAGTCAAACCTCTCTGCCAATGACAATCTGCACTTGCAGCCACTCCCCAGAGCCAGCACCACTGCCCAGCTCTACCCCAGATCATCAGGCACCAGACTTTTACAAGGAGCTGGCAGCCTAGATCCCTCCAGTCCACAGCAGGGTTCGTGCTCCTATGAGAATCCAATGCCTCCGCTGATCTGATAGGAGGCAGAGCCCACGCGGTCATGCTAGCTTGGGGAACAGCCGCACACATAGGTGAAGCCTCGCTGGCCTGCCGGCTCCCCACCTCTGGCTGCATGGCCCACATCCTACCGCACAGCCTGGCCCCAGGGTTGGGGACTGCAAGTATAGAGGTCCTTAATGAAACACTTTAAAGAAATATAATGAGTTTCTATAACCCCACTCAACTCCATTTGAGAATTTATATGCTCCATCTGTAAGTGAAAATACTGACTTAACCTTGAAATTCTCTTATCTCAACCATCCTTTAGACATTGGTTGTGGTATAGTAAAGGTAACACGCTGTTTTGGGCAGGGTTGATCATCAAAATACATTATGTCCCCAAATAACTTCCCAGAATAACCTGAGCTTGTTTCTCTTTGGCTTCATATGTCAAGCGGCCCCTTAGGAAAGAAATCTCAAAACCCATCCAACCTAAAAGTTCCGAAAAGCTTAGGAAAGAAATAAAATATTTCACACTTGCAGATCAGACCTTGTAAAATATCTTGACTGCTAGAGAATTCCTTGGAGATTCTCATATATTATAAAATATATTTCAATGCAACACTATCTCTTGAGAGGGTGAGCCACAGTGAATCTCAAATCCTGAAAATAGGACACTCTCCCAGCACTATCTCCTGAAAAAAAGCGACTTGTTGGAAGGAAAAAAATAACTCTGCAATTATTCAACACCAGACAACTTCTTGAATCCAGCTCACCTAAGCTATTTTTTTTTTTTTCTACTCTGAGAGCAAAATGAATGCTGCAAGCAGTCAGAGTACTAATGGTCTTCTTTTTTTTTTCCCCTCCCCCCACATTGTTTCCCTTCCTCCCCCCTGAAACCTGAAGCAAGGGACTGGAGAGACTTCAGGAGCCTCTTTACGCTATCACTTCACAGGCTAGAAGGTGACAGCTTCGCCAGGGACTAATGCAGTCCGACATAATTGAATGTGGCCTGGAGCAAAGCAGCTGCCTGCAGCCACTCTTGATTGTAGCTGTCATCAGGTAGAGCCTGCTGTAGGAAAATACATTCCAGTGGAGCGCCACCCCACCACTCAGCTCCATGGTGATAGCTTATTTACCCTTACGCTGTGGCCACAGTTTTGTAGTTAATAATTGTCAGTATCACACTGCAGGTGAGTGCAGATACAGGGTCTTTGAATTATCAATAATCTTTTTAGTGATCTCTGTCTCTCTCTCTCTCTTTTTCTCTCTTGCTCTCTTTCTTCCAGAATTAAAGTATATCCCAGAATTCTGTTTATCCATCAGAATTTGATCTTATTCAAAAGTACTACTCCATCTGTTTTCTACTTCGTTTAATATGTTCAACATTTCTTTACAAACCAAACAACAGAAACAACTAAAAATGTCCCTCCTTTTTCTGTTTATTGCAACATGTCAGAAAATTATCAGCCAAATTAAGTTTTATGAGTAGAATTAAAAGTATTTGACATTTTTCGGTTTCTCTTTAGGTGATTACAAAAGCTCATTAAATGCAAATGAATGATTCAAAGTATTGTGTTTTCTTCTAAACAGATAGACCCAGATGATTTTAGAGAGCCAGGTTAAATTCTGCACATATAATTTAGCTGAAGAGTAAAATATTTTATAGACAAGTAAAATAATATCTAAAAAAATCATAGTTATATTTAGTATTTGTATATTTAGTATATTTGTATATTTAGTATATTTATATTTTTATATGAAAAAGCCAGTTGTCATTCTGTAAATAGAGATACAAGTGAATTGAAAATGGGAAAAAAGTCAGTATGATTTAGATTTTATGAATTATTTTATTTTATTAATTTTGTGTTTATTCTTGATTTAATAATTCAGTGTTTTAAAATCATATAAATATTTCTGACTTATTTCCATTCAACCTTGAGATAAGAATTAATTTTTTCATATAACATTTGCTACAATTACTCTTTAGTTCTAAATAAATTCTAACGCCAGATTGTGGGGTGTGAGCTTTATTTTACAAATAGGTAACTGAAGATGCTGAATGTTTCTAAGACCGATGCAAGCATACAGGTGTCAGATGACAATGCTAAAAAAATGGTGCTGGATTCTTGAGACCAATTTAAAAGTCATAAAATCTATTTTTTCCTTTAAGTTCAATTGCTTCTTCACTACCCTATTCCTGCCCAATTGCCCAGTATCTCTAATCAAATCTTGTATATATGTATCCCCATGACACCAATCCCTAACTCCCGCCCCCCAGAAAAAGTTTGATTTTGTCTGGCACTTAAGAAGATATTTGATAAAATATTTCAAATGAGTGGCTAAGGTAATATCTGCATGCCTAGGCTCCAATCCAGCCAGACTATCATTTTGGTTTTTTGGCTTAAAACAACAAAAATTTATTGTCTCAGTATTCTATAGGTCAGCAGTCAGAAATCAAGGGGTTGGCAAGGCCGTACTCTCTCTGACAGCTCTAAGAGAGAATCCTTCCTTGACTCTTCCAGCTTCCGGAACTTGCTTGCAACTCTTCTCATGCCTTGGCTTGCAGACATACCACTCCAGTAACATGGCTGTCTTCCCTCTGTGGATGTCTGTGTTCACAGACTGTCATTTTATTGGGACAATAGGACCAGTATTTTTACTCTTTGCTATAAAGCTAAGTCATGGCTAAACCAGCTATTATTCACTATTCTCCATGCTCTTAAACTTAACCAAAGAAATGCAGAAAAATAGAAGTAGTATTTGCTGAATTTTAACAGCTGTAAGTAACAATAAGTCTGGATTTTTTGAATTCTAAAATATCCCCTTTAAGGTCTGTATAATTCAGATATGCTACCTATATTTCTAAAATTTCTTGAGAGAGCTACTCATCTTTCTAATATGTGGAAGCAAATTTACTAGAACTTGGATTTTCTTTTCTCTATTAGAAGTAAAAGAGGAAGGGAAAGTAATATTTATTAGTTTACTGTGTGTGTCTTAGGAATTTTCACATTTTATTTTCTTTGATAACTCTCAATAGCCTTTCAATGTACTCTATGCTGCTTGACAGTATTAAATTAGAAAGTTGATAGCGTCAATTCCTCAGTTACAAATTCAAGACTTCCCATTGTTACTAGCAAAGCAGCAGTATCTGTGGGCTTCCCTGTTTAGAGAACAGATTCTACATCATTTATAGGATTTTATTATAGAACTAAATTGCTGCAAACATGTGTATTCTAATATTTTGTATAATATTCCTTTCTTGGAATGAATTTCCTGCTTGCCTTTTTCTGTAGATGGTAAGCTTTAGATATTTCTATGGGCTAAGATGCAAGGCCATTACTTCAGCAATTTAAGTTCTATTATGGAAAAAATATGGGTGGGGTGAGTATTTGGTTTGGGAGAAAGTATCGCTCTAACTTGTCAAGGTCATTTCTGGAACCCAAAATGTCATGACTAATCCCAACAACATTGAGATGTACAGAGGGGCAGAGGGCGAGGTTTAAATGTGGAGGGATAAGTTTATATAAAAGTCACTGCCAAAGTGGATAGTTGTTTTCAGTATCCTGAGGTAAAAATATTGAAATCTGATGGGTGTGCACAGTACCAAGGGCTGACATCTTAAGAGTTAAAATCTACTTCTGATTCATAAATGGTAAATCATGAGAGTGTCCTCTCCTAGTCATCCCTGAAACAAATAAAGAGATAATGTTATGACCCCCCATCCCAATGCTTCTATTAACCTGATCATTTAGAACCAACAGACAGTGTTAACATTAAAATTCCGTCTGTCTCCAGAGGCTGAATTTCATGAACTATTATTTATAAGCCTACTTTACTGTGTCTGAAAAAATATAACAGAAACCTATGATTACTTTCTAGATATTAATATGCATTTCTTTATATATGTGTGTGAAGAATAATATATACATACAGTTATATTAAAATTTCTCAATGAAAGGATAGGAAATGAAATTAGTAAATGGACCCCACATGTATTAAGAAGAGATAGCAGTGGTTAGCATTTGATTTGGAGCCATGCTGATACCATGAAAAACCTTTTCATGTGGCTCTACATAGAAGAGGAAGTGGTCTCTAAACATTTTAGGTGTTCTTTTGGTTCAAGAAATTCGGATATGATGCATCAATACTGCAGTGTAATGTCAAAAATGTTGTTTTATAGATGAATTCCCTGCCAGGATCTTTTCAAGTTACAGTCAAAATCACTTGCTGATGGTTTTGCTATTTTAATTTTATACCTATATTTTATTCTATGAAATGTGCTGATCAACAGTAGTCTAATTTTTTGTGTGTATAAATGAAGGCTTTGTATTTTTACCTCATCAGGTGTGTAGGAAATCAAATCAATATTCCTCCTCCTGTACTTTTTAAAACAATTAATTGCATTTCATGCTCATGTTTATTGCAGCATTATTCACAAAAGCCAAAATATGGAAATGACCTCAGTGTCCATCCACAGATGAATAGATAAAGAAAATAGATAAAGAATATTATTTGGCATTAAAAAAAAGAAGGAAATCCAGCCATTTGCAACAATATGGATAAATATGGAGGATATTATGCTAAGTGAAATAAGCCAGACACAGAAAGACAAATACTGCTCTCATGCTCACTTATATGTAGAATCTAAAAAGATTGAACTCATATAAGTAAAGAGTAGAATGGTGATTACTAGCGGCTAGAAGGTGGGGGAAATGGGGAGATGTTGGCCAAAGGGTACAAAATTTCAAATTACAGATAAGTTCCAGAACTCTGTTGTAGGGTGTGATGACTATAGTTCATGATAATGTATTATAGAATTGAAATTTGCTAATAGAGTAGATCTTAAGTGTTCTCACCACACACAAACACACAAAAGGTAACTATGTAAGGCAATGGATATGGTATTAGGCTTGATTTTGATAATCACATTCCAATGTATATGTATATCAAAACTTCACATTGTACACCTTAAATATATAAAATTTTTATTTGTTAATCACATTTCAGTAATGTTGAAAAGAAATCAATTGCATTTCACCTGTCAGTAATCAATTATTTTACTATTAACCAACATACCAGACACTACCAGCAGCTGTAGCTTTCTTTTTTTTACTTATCTTACATAGTAACTTTACACATATTCAGCGATGGAGCTGTATAGAAGTCTTTACAGGTAGTTAGTTAACTTAGAGATACCACTCTAAAAAGGCAAAATAATTATAACCTGTAGGCAGGATTGTTCACCATCATACACTATTGAAGATAGGCTTTCAAAATAATATCAGAACTATGGAAAACAGGGGTGCAGGTGAGGGGAAAAGCATCAGACAAAATCATCTTTGCATCTTTAAAAACGTGACTTTCATGAGGGGGGTAGCCGTTTCGGTGAGCAGGGGGATAGCACGCTTTTGCAGGTGGTTGCTACCGTGGCTGCCGACAGTGAGCGTGTTCTCACAGGACAACTCCGCGGTCCATCGCTGCGAGTGAGACACAAGTTTGCTGTATTTTCATGAACATGAAAAAAGTATATTTTTAGGAGTCGGCCAACTATGACTAGTCAGCTGTCGGATTGTATTTAGATTTGGGGAATGCTGTGAGAGGATTGAAACCACTTGTTTCTCTCTCTCTTTTTCTCTACTTGTCACTGCAATAAAGTTGGCTCTGGCTCCAGGGAGCCCTTGGTAAAGTACAATGCCCAGGGCTATGGGAGATGGAGGCCTCAATAACTGATATGAAAGGTCCTTAATTAAGCACTTAGCATTTCAAGGCAGTCATCACTGCTCGCCCACAGCCCGAGCTGGCAGTCCGTCACCGCCGATAGGCCACCTAGAAGACTAACGTGAGTTGAGTCGAGTCTTTTGTACTCGAGGCGAGCCGCCCCGAGGCACAGGCTGATCCAGTGACCCTCCCAGAGACACTTTCTCCGCCGGAAGGAACAGGATATCGGATGTGACAACACTGCAGCCGGGAAAGGATTTCCCCCACCCGCCATCCACCCCGCACCCTCCGAAAGAGCAGGGATTTCAGGAGAAAGTTAGAACGACAGGGGCACTTTCTTGGCGCAGCACATCAGTGTGAATATAACCAAACCCAATGAATGAATAATACTGAAAGTAATATGAAGCAAAGGGGACACCCCCCCCCAATTGTAAAGTGTCAATTATTTTGCAATTACCCAGGGCCTGGAAAAAGTTAACTAGGAAAGAAACATTTCCTTTCTTTTTTCCCCCCACAGCACATAATTCTCTGGCATGAGAAACCAGAATAAACATAAATGTTCGGGGAAGTTTATCTTTATATTAAGGAGCTGGGAGACTTGGCAGCATTAAATTGGAAAGGGTTAATGGAATGAACTATAGATTAAATTGTAAAGCAATCAAAGAAAACCAAACAGTTTATAGCAGACAACCATCTTCTGGTGTTTGGGTCTGTGTCAAGCCATGGATGTGGAAAATTAAAGCCATACTGAGAAGGGAAATGAACCATGTCTAATACATCCCCAGCAATAAAATGTTTTCACTAGGACTGTAAAACTGTGGCTTACATTAGGAAAAAGAAAATCAAACTATATGTCAATTCCACATCATGGGACATGAAGTGTCCACAAAAATTTATATTACTATTTAGAAGTGTTTCATTCTGGTGTTTTATTGTGATTGGATGCGCCCTCCTCAGTATCTTTTGACTGGTATGAAAATGATTTGAACTACTTTTTTTAGCATTTATTTTACATCTATTACCTGTTCTATTACTTTTTATTATTTTATTGTGCTTGTGTAGAGGATTTTGCACAGTTTTCATTATAATGTAACATTAAGTCAATTTATTTGTGTATTACATGCTGTATAATTGCACCTTTTTCTAGAACAATTTGGATTTCATTATCTAACAAATCAGCACTGGTACATTTCTAAAAGCTCTTGTTAGAAATCAAGTGCATTTTCAAAGTAGGACAACAGAGGTCAAGTTTGCACCAAAAAGATTTCTCACTAATGCTGGGACTATTCGAACATCAGGTGAAGGTCACATTGAAAAGAGGGAAATACTTGTTTCTTTGAGAAAATATTTAATTATTCACTATTGTACTAGGTTAAGATCAATAAGGATCAATACTGCAAGAAAAGAAATCTTGTAGAACAAAGGTTTCTGACATGGAACAGATAAGAGTGAGATATAGATCATGGATTGAACAAATTAATCCAGGAAAAATATCAATTGTAACTATGTTTGGTTTATTATTATAAAGGGTATCAAGATACCATTTGGATGTTTAGTTTACAAGGGCCATAAATTGTAAAACTACCAGCCACGCTGAAGTGTACATATGTTTTCACACAGCTATTTCATAAACTGATCTGTGCCTAACACTGAGGTGGCATACATTATTTCAGCAATCACATAGGTAAAATGCAAAACACTAAAAAAAACCTACAATCACTAAGAAATTGATTAAGTTGTTAAATCATTAAAGAATGTGAATTGATGTTTTATAGGTATAATTATGTTTTACGTTTTCAATGAATCAGGATGTAGAGATGATAAATTCTTAGACACCACATTTTCTACACTGCATAGTTGGTATTTATCCCATACCATTTTGGGTTGTTTGTTAACTTCTTATGAGTGTTTGCTTTTTTGTTCTTATTAGACTTTCACTGGGCTCAGGGTAGACGTCATCTTCTATTTGTCCAAAGCTCTGCAACCCAAAAGATTTAATAGTAATATTAACTTTCTACTACTGATAGTAGTAGACATCAAGAAATATTATTGGTTAAGTTACTTATTTTTTTTAGATTTCGAGAGATGGGTTACCAATGCCAATTTTTTCTTCTTAAAGGTATGTTGTATATGAGAATATCTAGAGAAAATTTAATTGTCATTTGTCAAGGTAAATATCAAATTTTCTTCTGAGGAATTTGGCACAATTACAGTTCACTGCAGCCTTGAACTCCGAGTCTTGGGTTTAAGGAATCATCCCACCTCAGCCTCCTGAGTAGCTGGGAATATAGGCACATACCACCACACCCAGCTAAGGTGTTTTGA
>NW_012148507.1:3996168-3999144 GCF_000956105.1 Propithecus coquereli
TATTAATTTTGTGTTTATTCTTGATTTAATAATTCAGTGTTTTAAAATCATATAAATATTTCTGACTTATTTCCATTCAACCTTGAGATAAGAATTAATTTTTTCATATAACATTTGCTACAATTACTCTTTAGTTCTAAATAAATTCTAACGCCAGATTGTGGGGTGTGAGCTTTATTTTACAAATAGGTAACTGAAGATGCTGAATGTTTCTAAGACCGATGCAAGCATACAGGTGTCAGATGACAATGCTAAAAAAATGGTGCTGGATTCTTGAGACCAATTTAAAAGTCATAAAATCTATTTTTTCCTTTAAGTTCAATTGCTTCTTCACTACCCTATTCCTGCCCAATTGCCCAGTATCTCTAATCAAATCTTGTATATATGTATCCCCATGACACCAATCCCTAACTCCCGCCCCCCAGAAAAAGTTTGATTTTGTCTGGCACTTAAGAAGATATTTGATAAAATATTTCAAATGAGTGGCTAAGGTAATATCTGCATGCCTAGGCTCCAATCCAGCCAGACTATCATTTTGGTTTTTTGGCTTAAAACAACAAAAATTTATTGTCTCAGTATTCTATAGGTCAGCAGTCAGAAATCAAGGGGTTGGCAAGGCCGTACTCTCTCTGACAGCTCTAAGAGAGAATCCTTCCTTGACTCTTCCAGCTTCCGGAACTTGCTTGCAACTCTTCTCATGCCTTGGCTTGCAGACATACCACTCCAGTAACATGGCTGTCTTCCCTCTGTGGATGTCTGTGTTCACAGACTGTCATTTTATTGGGACAATAGGACCAGTATTTTTACTCTTTGCTATAAAGCTAAGTCATGGCTAAACCAGCTATTATTCACTATTCTCCATGCTCTTAAACTTAACCAAAGAAATGCAGAAAAATAGAAGTAGTATTTGCTGAATTTTAACAGCTGTAAGTAACAATAAGTCTGGATTTTTTGAATTCTAAAATATCCCCTTTAAGGTCTGTATAATTCAGATATGCTACCTATATTTCTAAAATTTCTTGAGAGAGCTACTCATCTTTCTAATATGTGGAAGCAAATTTACTAGAACTTGGATTTTCTTTTCTCTATTAGAAGTAAAAGAGGAAGGGAAAGTAATATTTATTAGTTTACTGTGTGTGTCTTAGGAATTTTCACATTTTATTTTCTTTGATAACTCTCAATAGCCTTTCAATGTACTCTATGCTGCTTGACAGTATTAAATTAGAAAGTTGATAGCGTCAATTCCTCAGTTACAAATTCAAGACTTCCCATTGTTACTAGCAAAGCAGCAGTATCTGTGGGCTTCCCTGTTTAGAGAACAGATTCTACATCATTTATAGGATTTTATTATAGAACTAAATTGCTGCAAACATGTGTATTCTAATATTTTGTATAATATTCCTTTCTTGGAATGAATTTCCTGCTTGCCTTTTTCTGTAGATGGTAAGCTTTAGATATTTCTATGGGCTAAGATGCAAGGCCATTACTTCAGCAATTTAAGTTCTATTATGGAAAAAATATGGGTGGGGTGAGTATTTGGTTTGGGAGAAAGTATCGCTCTAACTTGTCAAGGTCATTTCTGGAACCCAAAATGTCATGACTAATCCCAACAACATTGAGATGTACAGAGGGGCAGAGGGCGAGGTTTAAATGTGGAGGGATAAGTTTATATAAAAGTCACTGCCAAAGTGGATAGTTGTTTTCAGTATCCTGAGGTAAAAATATTGAAATCTGATGGGTGTGCACAGTACCAAGGGCTGACATCTTAAGAGTTAAAATCTACTTCTGATTCATAAATGGTAAATCATGAGAGTGTCCTCTCCTAGTCATCCCTGAAACAAATAAAGAGATAATGTTATGACCCCCCATCCCAATGCTTCTATTAACCTGATCATTTAGAACCAACAGACAGTGTTAACATTAAAATTCCGTCTGTCTCCAGAGGCTGAATTTCATGAACTATTATTTATAAGCCTACTTTACTGTGTCTGAAAAAATATAACAGAAACCTATGATTACTTTCTAGATATTAATATGCATTTCTTTATATATGTGTGTGAAGAATAATATATACATACAGTTATATTAAAATTTCTCAATGAAAGGATAGGAAATGAAATTAGTAAATGGACCCCACATGTATTAAGAAGAGATAGCAGTGGTTAGCATTTGATTTGGAGCCATGCTGATACCATGAAAAACCTTTTCATGTGGCTCTACATAGAAGAGGAAGTGGTCTCTAAACATTTTAGGTGTTCTTTTGGTTCAAGAAATTCGGATATGATGCATCAATACTGCAGTGTAATGTCAAAAATGTTGTTTTATAGATGAATTCCCTGCCAGGATCTTTTCAAGTTACAGTCAAAATCACTTGCTGATGGTTTTGCTATTTTAATTTTATACCTATATTTTATTCTATGAAATGTGCTGATCAACAGTAGTCTAATTTTTTGTGTGTATAAATGAAGGCTTTGTATTTTTACCTCATCAGGTGTGTAGGAAATCAAATCAATATTCCTCCTCCTGTACTTTTTAAAACAATTAATTGCATTTCATGCTCATGTTTATTGCAGCATTATTCACAAAAGCCAAAATATGGAAATGACCTCAGTGTCCATCCACAGATGAATAGATAAAGAAAATAGATAAAGAATATTATTTGGCATTAAAAAAAAGAAGGAAATCCAGCCATTTGCAACAATATGGATAAATATGGAGGATATTATGCTAAGTGAAATAAGCCAGACACAGAAAGACAAATACTGCTCTCATGCTCACTTATATGTAGAATCTAAAAAGATTGAACTCATATAAGTAAAGAGTAGAATGGTGATTACTAGCGGCTAGAAGGTGGGGGAAATGGGGAGATGTTGGCCAAAGGGTACAAAATTTCAAATTACAGATAAGTTCCAGAACTCTGTTGTAGGGTGTGATGACTATAGTTCATGATAATGTATTATAGAATTGAAATTTGCT
>NW_012148507.1:4010540-4012091 GCF_000956105.1 Propithecus coquereli
TAAAAATGAATATATATAAGGCCAAAAAGGGAAATTTAATAAAAGTAAAAATGTAGCAAGCCACAGTAATATTTCTGCAATAAAAGTAGATATAAATATCAACTTTGGAAACAATTGAAAATCTCTCAACCATAATATTGGAAACTAAGAAGGGGGGAGGGTTGGAAGGAGGATAAGGGATAAAAACTTACCTATTGGGTCAATGAACACTGTCCTGGTGGTGGCGCATTGAAAGCCCTGACTTTAGCATTATAGAATGTATCCGTATAACAAAAACTTTTGTACCCCTTTAACATTTTGAAATTAAAAAAAAAAAAGAAAAAAAAAGAAAATTGCTCAACCATTAAGAAGTCCCCAACTCTGCTCACCTAGATATTCTAAATAGTCTTTTGTCAAACTTCAGTTTATCTAGGACACTGTTTCTCAGTGTATTCAAGGACCACTTTATTAGAATAAATGTGGGTGTTTGTTAAAAAATGAATATTCTTAGCACTTAATGCAATCATCCAAGCCACAGTTTTTAAGGGTGGTACTTGAGAATCTGTGTTGGTCATCTAGATGATTTTTGACCAGCAGTGATCAAGAAGTTAGTGATAATTATCTCTAAACTATAAAATTGGAAAGAAAAATCAGGGGCTTTTAATTGAAGATAGTAGATAGAGCATATATTTATCTTTTCTCTTCTAAAGACCTTTCCTGAAATGCTATAAAAGGGAAAACCCATACAAGTCCAAAACCAGTAGATAATAGTAGATAAAATAGATAATAGTAGATGAAAGTTGAAGAACAAGAAAATGTGCTTCGGGCATGAAGAGGTTTCAGGGATTCTGAAAGATAAAAAACAGAAGCAATAATTCATGTAGCAGGTCAAAGGAAGACACAGCTTTGATATTTACAAAGGAGAATATGGACAAGGGAGGCAATTTGCCTCTTAGAATCTTACAGAGGCTTAGATCTAGGTGAAACCAGAGTGCAAGGTGAGAAATGTGGGTGAAAATAGGAAGACTTGTTGAACATTTACATACGGGATAGCTGACTCACAGCCTCCTCCCTCACCAAAAATGTATAATACTATAGTCAGATGTCTCCTTCCTCTAGTTCCTGAACATTACAGGCAGGAGAATAGAGGTTTCTTTTATGAAGGAAGGTGAATGGCCTTAGAAAAAAATAACTCCGGGTTCTGTATTTTGTGCTGCTCTAACAAGTTGGCTGGCATTCTGATGATACTAAAATCAAGTGAAAAAGTCAATAATTTAGAAACTTGAAACTCACCTTTAGCTGGTTAATGTTTCATAATTATCACTAGTTAATCAAGGATTATCAAACACTTGAGGGAATTCTTCAACATGAAAAAGGAAGACCCTCCCCCGCAAAATAAAAGACCAACTAATATTAGAGTAGCCAGGCCAGACATAATGAAGTTCTAGTAAAAGATATCTGTAAAGGGGCCAGGCACGGTGGCTCACACCTGTAATCCTAGCACTCTGGGAGGCCAAGGTGGGAGGATTGCTTGAGCTCAGTAGTTCAAGACCAGCCTGAGCAAGAGCAAGA
>NW_012148507.1:4012791-4019364 GCF_000956105.1 Propithecus coquereli
AAATTTAAAATCAGACAAACTCGGTATCACATATGAGGAAAGAAGGTAGATATTTGCTGACCCACGGCAGTCATAAAATTTACCTTCCATGTAGTCTGTCATAGCTACTTGTGGATGTGTTCTAGCGAAATTTAGAATTAGCCAAGAAATGGGAGGATTTGGAAATCAGAAAAATGTGAATATAGCTCAGAATAGGGGTTAAACAAAGTTGCAAGGTAAAATTTTCCCCAATCTCCCTAATGTGGGTTAAATGAAAAATTTATTTATTTCTAGAAAAGTGGTTTTGATCCAGTTTTTTTACAAATAAGATTATAGTAATAAAAGACTCTTAGTGTCATCCTGCCTTGGATTACATCATGAAGCATCCCTTATTATAGACTCAGGCCTAAATCATTTTGCCTTAATTTGTATGCTTCCCCCATTATTAGACTAGGAGGTAGAAATGCTTATTCTAATATATATCCAATTGTGTCTGTGAAAAAAGATATCTGGAAGTTTGTTTACTAAAAAGTGATATGTTATCTCTGGATGCTGGGATTTTGTAAATATTTCTCTCTCTCTCTCTCTTTCTCTCTCTAATTTTATTCCAACTGTATTACCTGAATTCTTTTTTACACATACAGGATTATAAACTATAAATATAGAGGGAATTGCAAAAGATTGGAAGTAACCTAAATGACTCAAAATGGGAGGACTGGTTAAATAAACCATGGTACATCAGCACAAGGAAATAATACATAGCTGTAAAAATGAAGATCTTTAAATACTTACACATTGTTAAATTTTTAAAAAGCAGGTGATCCTCTGTAAAGTAGTGTTTGCATAAAAAAGAAAGAAAAATATGTCTCTCTATATATTTGTTTATGCATAAATATCTCTGATAGGATATGTAAAACAGATTAACTATTGTCTCTAAGAAAGAAATCCGGATGATTTGGGGGCAAGAGTGAGAAGAAGAATTTTCACTCTATGACTTTTGTTTTTAAATAAAAACTAGTATCTCACATATCAATACTAACATAGATTGTAAAAGGTCTTAATGCTCCTTTTTGAAAGATATGGACCAGCTGAATGGGTGAAAACACACTTCCCCTCTACCCCCACAACATATCTGCTGTCTCCAAAAAATCCATCTAACTTGCAAGGATACTCATAGACTCAAGGTAAAGGAAAGAAAAAAAATATTCCATGCAAATGGAAACCAAAAGTGAGCAGGAATAGCTATTCTCATATCAGATAAAATAGACTTTAAATTAACAATGTAAAAAAAAGACAAAGATGGTCATTATATAAAGATAAAGGGAGAAATTCATCAAGAAGATATAACCATCCTAAATATATATGCATCTAACACAGGAACTCCCAGATTCATAAATAAAATACTTCTAGATCTAAGCAAAGAAATTAATAGCAATACCATAATTGTCAGGGACCTCAACCCTCCACTGATAGAACTGGACACATCATGAAGGCAGAATATCAACATGGAAACACTGGACTTAAACAGGACTCTAGAAAAAATGGACCCAACACAGACAGCTATAGGATATTCTATCCAAAAACTATAGAATATACATTCTTCTCATCAGCACATGGACATTCTCCAAGACAGATCATATGTTAGGCCAGAAAACAAGTCTCAGAAAATTCAGAAAAACTGAAATCATTCCATGTATCTTTTCAGATTGCAGTGGAATAAAACTAGAAATCAATTCCAAGAGGAACTCTAACATCTGCAAAAAGTCATGGAAATTAAACAACCTGCCACAGAATGATCCTTGGTCAATGATGAAATTAACATGGAAATCGAAAGGTTTTTCAAAGTGAATAACAATCATGGCACAAGCATCCAAATCCATGGGATACAGTAAAAGCAGTGTCAAGAGGGAAATTCATAGCCTTAAACACTTACATAAAAAAGACAGAAAGGAGCAGTGCAAGATGGTGAACTAGAAGTAGCTGGCATGTTCTACTCTCAAGGACAGGATAGAAAGTTGCAGGTGGATGTCCACCTATGGATGGGCCTTCTTGAAAGAGCAGTGTGGATCACTGTATAAACAACGGGGGGCATTAAAGAATAAAGGAGAAGGTGACAAGGCAGGGTGATTCATTTTGTAAGATTGAAAGGTACCCGAGGGAGGCATCCACACGTGGGAAAGGACAGGAGAAGAGAACCCCAGGACTCCATGCTCCTCCTGTGGGCACTGAGGTCCAAGCTGTGAGGGGGTCCCCGCTGCCATCACAGACTTCTGGACTGATCAGGGAGCTGCTTAGAGTCTATGCGGCAACATTACACTGGAGAGTGGGTGCAGGAGGAACCTAGTCGATTCCATACCTGGGTTATTGCAACTGACACCATTCTGAGCTCTCAAGTCCAGGGTGTGCTAGGTCTACAAGGGGCTTGGCTTTGCTGCAGGTACTTCTGCATTTTTCCCACTTGGCCAGGGAGGGAGCAGGAAGAGGAGATGATCTCCCATGCCCCATGACTAAGAGCTGAGTACTCCTCCCCTACAACAGGGGATTGAGCAGAATGGGTGCCACAGATGCCACCTGAGAAGTCTCATGATGACTGCCTCCGTGGGACCTGGGCAGGGAAAGAGCCTTGGCCACCCAGTGGCTCTGGTCCTACAGCCTTATGCCTGCAAACCCCACACTGCCACCTGTCTTGCACTGCTCCAACTCTGTGGTTCCCATTCTGCTATCTGACTCCACAGCCCTGCCCGTACACCTCCTGCACTGCCTCTAGGCTGTGGCCCAGCTCCGAGGCTCCTGTTGCCCCTAGGCCCATAGCTATGTCCCCAAGGCTTCATCACTGCCCCCAGGCCATGAGGCTTTACCCTTGAGGCTCCAGTGCTCCTGTTGGGCACTAAGGCTCTTCCCTCAAGGCTCCACTGCTGTTGCCAGGCCCATGGCTCCACCCCCGGGGCTCTACCTTTGCTTCAGCATCCTGCAGCTCTGTACCTGAGGATCCAGCAATGCCACAAGGTTCCCAGACCTAGCTCCAAGACTCCCCAGTGCCGTCAAGTTCTGCAGCCCTGTCCCCAATGCTACCATTGTCTGCCAGACACGAACTGCCCCCACAGCACAATGCTTTGCCAGGAACCCACCAGTTTCAAGCCTCCATTGCACCTGGACCTGGCTGAAGCACCCCGCAGCCTGGACACCCATGACTAATGCCTAGATAGTCTTACCCAGCTATGATTGTCACCTCTGCAGAGAGACCAAGGCAGAGCAATCCCTCACAATGCCAGCCTCCATGAAGAGGATCTTGCCAAGCCCCCAACCTGAGCTTCCAACAATGGCCTGTAGAATGACCCACCACTCTGCATGAAGATCATCCAGCACTGGCTTAAACTGTGTCAATCATGGGAAACAGGACAAAAAAGAACAGCTGCATTACAGGCTTTCAGTGCACCTGTCCCTCCTCTGCCAGGTCAGTCTTCCAGAGCAGAACACAAAAGTGCCATTTTGGGACCTCTCCTTCTCACTAAGTAGGAGAGTTACCAACAAAGGAGAAAAGGTGCACTGCAAACCTATCAGCTCTGAACTGTGAGAGGAGGATTCAGATGAGATGAAACCAGCAAAAGAACTCTGGAAATATGAAAAAACAAACAAGTTCAACACTCCCAAGGGATTACAATGAATCTACAGCAATGGATCCCAACCAAAAGGAAATTGTTGAAATGTCAGAAATGAACTTCAGAATATGGATTGCAGATAAGATGAATGGAATTGAAGAAGAGGTTGAAAACCACACAAAGAAGCAAAAAACAAAAAACAACAAACCCCCATTCAAACCATCAATGAAAAAAATGAAAAAGTCACTAAAAAGCTAGACAACATAAGAAGGGATATAACAGAAATAAAAGAAATGAAAGAGTTATTTAGGAAATTTCAAAATATAGCAGAAAGTGTCAACAACAGGCTAAACCAAGCAGAAGAAAGAATCTCAGAGCTTGAATACAAGGCTCTTGAACTAACCTAGTTAAGTCAAAAATGCAGAAAGAGAATAAAGAAGAATGAACATGTACTCAGAGAAATATAAGACTATGTGAAGCAAACAAATACATGAATTATAGGTATCCCTGAGGGAGAAGAAAAAGCAAAAAGCATGAAAAACCTATTGGAGGGAATTTTTGAGGAAAACTTCCCTAATGTTGCCAGAGATTCAGGTATCCAGATACAAGATGGTCATCGAACACTGAGAGGATTCATAGCAAATAGAATATCTCCATGACACGTAGTCCTCAATTTGGATGAAGTAGAAATTAAGAAGAAAATTCTACAAGCAGTAAGACAAAGCAACAACTAACCTACAAAGGAAAACTCATCAGGCTAACAACAGACTTGTCAGTGTAAACCTAATAAGCCAGAAACGATTGGGGCTCAATTTTTTAGTTTTCTTAAAGAGAACAACTGTCACCCAAGAATTTTATATCCTGCCAAACTAAGTTTCATAAATGATGAAGAAATAAAGACTTTTCCAGAGAGGCACACACTAAGAGAATATGCTACTACTAAACCTGCCCTATAGGAAATATTCAGAACTGCATTATACATGCAACAGCACAATAGATACCCACCAGTATAAGAAAAACACCCCAAAGTTAAAGCTCATTTTTCTTATAAAACAATAGGACAAGATGGAAAACAAAACAACAAGGTATTGCTAAACATGATGAATAGAAAAGTATCCTACATATCAATACTAACACTGAACATGAACAGTCTTCATGCCCTACTTAAAAGACATAGGCTGGATGAATGGATGATAAAAAACACAACCTAACTATATGCTATATCTAAGAAACATATCTAATTTGCAAGAACTCACCCAGACTCAAGGTAAAGAGATGGGAAAAAATATTCCATGCAAATGGAAACCAAAAGCAAGTAATTTTAACCATACTCATACCAGATAAAATAGACTTTAAATCAACAGTGGTGAAAAAGGACAAAGATGGTCATTATATAATGGTAAAGGGGGTAATATAACAAGAATATATAACAATCTTAAATATACATGCACGTAACACAGGGACTCCCAGATTCATAAAGCAAATTTTACTAGAGCTAAGCAAAGAAATAAACAATAGTATCTCATAATTGCTGAGGACTTCAGCACCCCACTGACAGACCTGGAAAGATCATCAAAACAGAAAATAAATAAATAAACACTGGAATTAAATAGGAACCCTAGAATAAATGGACCCAACAGACATCTATAGGACATTCTATCTAAAAACTAAAGAATATACATTATTTTCATCAGCACGTGGACATTCTCCAAGATTGCTTATATATTAGGCCACAAAACATGTCTCAAAAAATTAAAAAAAAAATCATACCATGTATATCTTCTCAGACTACAGTGGAATAAAAGTAGAAATCAATTTCAAGAGAAACACTCAAATCTACACAAAGTCATGTAAATTAAACAACTTGCTGCTGAAAAATCCTTGGGTCAATGATAAAATTAAGATGGAAATCAAAAGATTCCTTGAACTGAATGACAAAGGGGACACAAGCTGTCAAAACCTATGGGATTAAGCAAAAAGAGTACTAAGAGGAAAGTTCATAGCCTTAAATGCCTACATCAAAAAGACAGAAAAATCACAAATTAACAACCTCATGTCACACCTCAAGGAACTAGAAAAGGAAGAGCAAAGCAAACCCAAAGCCTGCAGAAGAAAAGAAATAACAAACCTCAGAGCAGAACAAAGTGAAATAAAAACCAAAAAAAACAGTACACATGATCAATGAAATAAAAAGACCTACAAAGAAGAACTGCTACCCTTCCTACAGAAATTATTGTGTAACATCAAGAAGGAGAGAATCCTCCCTAACTCATTCTACAAATCCAGTATCACCTTGATATCAAAGCCAGAAAAAAGAAAACAACAAAAAAAGAAAACTACAGGTCAATATCCCTTATGGATATAGATGCAAAAATCCTCAACAAAATACTACCAAACCCAATTCAACAGCACATCAAAAAAAAAAAAAAAAATTCACCATGATCAAGTGGGTTTCATCCCAGGGATGCAAGGGTGTTTGAACATATGCAAATCAATAAACGTGATTCATCGTACAAACAGAAGCAAAAACAAAGACCATATGATTGTATCAGGAGATGCATAAAAAGAATTCAATAAAATCTAGCATCCTTTTATGATTAAAAAAAAAAACCTCAACAAACTAGACATAGAAGGAACAGACATTAAAATTATAAAAGCTGTGTATGACAAACCCACAGATAATATCATACTTAATGGGGAAAAGTTAAAAGCATTCCACCGAAAAACTGTAACAGGACAAGAGTTCCTACCATCACCACTTCTATTCAACATAGTACTGGAAGTCCTAGCCAGAGCAATCAGGCAAGAGAAACAAATAAAGGGCATCCAAAGCGGGAAAGGAGAGGTCAAACTAACCCTATTCACTGATAATATGACCTTGTATCTAGAAAATCCTGAAGACTCCATCAAAAGACTCCTAGAATTGATAAATAAATTCAGAAAAGTCTTGGGTTATAAAATCAATGTACACGTGTCAGTAGCATTTATATATATA
>NW_012148507.1:4020484-4027349 GCF_000956105.1 Propithecus coquereli
AACAAAAATAAATAAATGGGACTTGATTAAATTAAAAAGCTTCTGCACAGCAGAGGAAATAATCAACACAGCAAACAGACTACCTACAGAATAGGGGAAAATATTTGCAAACTATATGTATGGCAAAGGGCTAATATCCAGAATCCTTAAAGAACTCAAACAAATCAGCAGGAAAAAAACAAACTTCTCTGTTAAAATGTGAATAAAAGACATGAACATAAGTTTTTCAAAAGAAAATGTACAATGGCCAACAAACACATGAAAAATGTTCAACATGACTAATCATCAGGGAAAGGCAAATTAAAACCACAATGAGATACTACTTTACACCTGCATAAAGGCCATTTTAAAAAGTCTAAAATCAATAGATGGTTACATGGATACAGAGGGAAAATAATGCTTATGCACTGTTGGTGGGACTGCTAATTAGTATAACCCCTATAAAAAAAAAATATGGAGAGTCTTCAAAGAAATAAATGTAGACTTGCCATTTAATCCAGCAATCCCATTACTGGGTATTTACCCAAAGGAAAAGAAATCATTTTATCAAAAAGACACTTGCATTCAAATGTTTATTGCAGTACAATTTACAATTGCAAAGATGTGAAATCAATCTAAGTACCCATCAATTCATGAGTGGATAAAGAAGTAGTGAGATATTTATATCTATATATCTAGATCTAGATATATCTGTAGTATATCTATATCTATCTCTGTATATATATCTCCATCCCAGATGGAGTACTAATCAGCTATATAAAGGAATGAAATAATGTCTTTTGTAGCAATCTGATTGGAACTGGAGAACATTATCTTAAGTGAATTATCTCAGGAATGGACAAACACCACATGTACTCTCTAATAATTGGGAGCTAAACTATGTGCACACATGGGCACAAAGAGATGTAAAGGACATTGGAAACCAAGAAGAGGAGAGGGTGGGAGGGGGTGAGGGATAAAAACTTACCTATTGGATACAATGAACAATATTCTGGTGATGGGCACACTAAAAACCCTGACTTAAGCATTATACTAGGTATCCATGTAACAAAAACATTTATATTCTCCTAATATTTTGAAATTAAAAAAAAACAAAAACAAAAAATTGATTTTTATGGCAGTTTTAGGTTCACAGCAAAATTGAGGAGAAATTGCAGAGATTTCCCATATACCCCTTTTTCCCACACATTAGTAGCCTCCCCCATTATCAATATCCTTTACCAAAGTGGTACATTTTTTACAACATGAACCTACATTGATTCATTATTATTTCCCAAAGTACTTAATTTACATAGGGGCTCATGCTTAATGTTGTACATTCTATGGGTTTTTACAAGTTTATAATGATTTATATTCACAATTACAATATCATACAGAGTAGTTTTACTGCCCTAAGAATCCTCTGTGGTCCACCTAATCATCCCTTCCTTCTCTCACCCCCTGCCAAGCACTGATCTTTTTAATGTCTCCATTGTTTTGACTTTTCCTAAATGTCATAGGGTTGAAATCAGACAGTAAGCAGCCTTTTCGGACTGGCTTCTTTCACTTAGTATTATGCATTTAAGTATCCTCAATGTCTTTTCATGGCTTGCTAGCTCATTTCTTTTTAGTACTGAATAACATTTCATTGTTTAAATGTACCACAGTTTACACATTGACCTAATGAAGGACAAATTGGTTTCTTTCAAGTTTTGGGAATTATGAATAAAGTTACTGTAACTATCCATGTGCAGGTTTTTGTGTGAGCATATGTTCTCAGCTCCTTTGGGTAGATGCCAAGGAGCGTGATTGCTGGATTATATGGTAAGAGAGTATGTTTAGTTTTGTAAGAAACTGCCAAACTGTATTCCAAAGTGACTGTACCATTTTGCATTCTCACCAGCAATGAATGAGAGTTCCTCTTGCTCCATATCCTGGCCAGCATTTGGTATTATCAGTGTTCTGGATTTTGGCCTTTCCAATAGTGTGTAGTGGTACTTCATTGTTGTTTTGATTTTCATTTTCCTGCTGACTTATGGTGTGGCGTATCTTCTCATGTGCTTATTTGCCACCTGTATATCATCTTTGGTGAGTATCTGTTAAGGTGTTTGACAATTTTTTAAATCAGGCTTTTTGTTTTCTTATTTTTGAAATTTAAGAGTTATTTGTACATTTTGCAAAATGGCCTTTTACCAAATATATCTTTTGCAAATTTTTTTTTTTGGCTTGTGGCTCATCTTTTAATTCTCTAGACTATATCTTTTGCAGAGCAGATATTTTCAATTTTAATGATGGCCAGCTTACCAATTCTTTCTTTCATGTATTGTGCCTTTGGTGTTGTATCTAAAAAGTCATTGCCAAACTCAAGGATATCTAGATTTTGTCCTATGTTATCTTTTAGGAGTTTCACAGTTTTACATTTTACATTTAAGTCTGTGATTCATTTTGAGCTAATTTTTGTGAAGGGCGTAAAATCTGTGTCTAGATTCTCTTTCTTTCTTTTTTCTTTTTTTTTTTTTTTTTGCACATAAATGTCCAATTTTTCCAGCACCATTTGTTAAAGAGATTATCTTTACTCCGTTGTATTGCCTTTGCTCCTTTGTCAAAGATCAGTTGACTATAATTACGCAGGTCTATTTCTGTGCTCTCTATTCAGTTGCATTACTCTATTCGTCTGTTCTTTCACCAATACCATACTATCTTGATTACTATAGCTTTACAGCAAGTCATGAAGTCCTGTAATGTCAGTCCTGTAACTTTGTTCTTCTTTAATATTATGTTGGCAATTTTGGTAGATGCCTTTTCATAACTTCTGAATTTTGAACTATTTACATGTATTATTTTAAAATAATATTTAAAAAAACTATATGACTATGACCTACAATGCCTGAAATGCTTTTCCCCCAATTTTCAAACTAGAAAACTCCTAATTATAAGACTCAGTTAAAGGTTTACTTCCTTCAAGATTTTTTTCTAATTACTACCTATTCCTTTCAGAAAGTGAAGTTGGCATTCCTCCTCTATTCTGCCACGAAACTCTGTGTGCAAATCTCTTATAGTACTTTGAATATTTCAATTCATCTTATATTAAAGAACAGCATCCCCATCTCTCCAACTCACTCCAGTTTACCTATTCGTTGAAATTTCTTCATCTCTCTTATTCCTTACATTTCATCCGCAATGTATTCTTTTTCATCCAAGTTCAGAAGTGGCAGAAAATGCTGGAAACTGATCACGCAGCTCCCCCAGACCAGTGACTGACATGGAGATGGTGCTGTCCAGGAGTCAGTCACCTTCAAAAGAAGTTGACACCTTCAAAAGGAATGAGGTACAAAATATTATTATCTCATAAACTATCAAACTAAAATCCTTCAATAGCCCCCACATTTTCTTAATCATAATATTACAACAGCTTAACAGGCCTAATCTCCTAGTAACCTTCCCCCCTTCTGTCTCATCCTTTTATCCAATTAGACTGAACTTTGGTGCCTCCCATGTGCCAAGCTCTCTCAAGTCTCTGGTCTACTTACATGTTCTGTTCTTGGTAATCTATTATCTCCTTCTTTAGTTTCTCATTTCAAGCCATCCTCTGAAAGTTAATTTGGCTAGTATGTATTTCAGGAAGCCTTTCCTGAACCCACCAGTTTCTGTTTTAAGAGATAGTCCAACATGCTCCACTAATTTATTGTATTTACTTTGATCTTGGCATTTATAATGATTTTCCAAATTAGGGGTAAGTCCCTCAAAGACAGGTATTTTTGTCTCTGACCACTGCATTCCTATGCTAATATGAAGCTGGTTCTTTTAGTCAAGGTTGTTTGCATGCAAGAACCAGAAACTTACTCAGGCTTGCTCAGTTGAGGTGGCATTTATTGCAAAGATACAAGAAGATAGTTCACAGACGTTGGAAATGAAACATACCAGACATCATAGGAAATGGAGTTAGAAATGGAACTTTTTTCTCTCTGTCTCTCAAGCTGAATTACGTTTCATCTCTCACTGATACCCAAGTGACACATGAACATGATCTTCTCATCTTTCTTTCTCCCGCTCTCCTCTTGTGACAAACTGTAGAGGAAACTGTTACTTTTTGCCCAAAGCCTCTTCACCTTAAAAAGAGAGCCCCACTTTTTCTTTTAGGCAACTCTTTCCCTCCTGAAAATAGCCGACAGTCCCCAGTTCCAGACAAAGCATTGCATGTGACTCATGCTAGGCCTTAATATGCTGTTTTCCCAGGAATTTTAATTTTGAGTGAAGTGACACACAAAATGTGATTAAAGCCAAAGACTCCTCTAGCAGTAACACAAGAGAGACTTGAGTCCTTACTTCCAGAGAGTGCTGGAGTCCTCGTATTGAGACTCCAGAGTTGTCTCAGTTCTTTCCTTCGATTGTGTGAACTACTCAGTCTCCTTACAATAAATTTTCTTTTTGACGTTTAGTTTAGTCAGTTTCTGTTGCTAATAAACACAGAATACAAAGTGACATTCTTGTTTTCTCTGCTTGCACACGGCCAGCAGCCTGAGAGCAGAACCTTTCGTGTTCCTTACCCTTCGTTGCCTGAGTGCAGTCTCCATCCTCCTTTGTTCAGATTCTAATAAGAGAATCTGGTTGCTGGTTGTCTGTGTACTGATTGTCTTTGATTTAGGTATGTATAGTAGTTCCTATCAGCTGTGGCCAGGCGTAGTGAGGGCCCATCATAAAAATGTTGCTTCTTGGGTCTACCCCTGAAAGTAGGCCCATGAACAAGAGAAAATGCTTGGAATAATAAAAACCCTGAGACATATGCACTACTTAGGCACATAGATCTTGTGACCCCCCTGTCCTGTACTCTCTGTGTCCTTCTTTCAGAAATTTAAGGCCACTGGCAAGATAGGGCATGGACGTACAAAGAGTTAGTTTATTTATCGTTTCAGTTTATGTACTTTTTTTTCTGGAGCCAGAATTCCTGAATTTGAATCCCAGCTGTGCCACTCATTAGCTGTGTGACCTCTGAAAAATGACTTAACTTTTCTGAGTCTCAGGAGCCACATCTCTAAAATGAAGACAATAAAACTATTTCACTGGGTTTTTGTGAGGATCAAATGAATTAATCAATATAAAATGTTTAAAACAGTGCTGGAAGATAGCAATTCTATAGTAATGGGTGTTAGCTAGTATTATTATTTTTGTTATTATTGTTATTATGGTTGGGATGATGCAATGGGAGAAACATCAGGAGTAAACTATGTATGGTCTTGCTTTCTTCATATTTGAGGATGGAGAGGAATTTGGAAAGGTTTTAGTTGTGTACTTAATTTGCATGCAGATTTCCTCATTATAATGTCATTAGCAAGAGAGAGAATTCCCTTAACTGGGACACCAGGAACACCATTTTCTCAAGCTGTATTAATCACACTTTTGCTCTGCCCAGTCAGATTCCAGCTCATCCTTACCCTGTTCCATTGTTGTGGTTTCAAGAATGTAGAATTTTCAGTTTTTTCTTCCTTATTTTAATTTTACCTTTATGTAACTTATACATTATAGTAACATATAGCATAGATCACATGTTAAACCACATATTTTTATCTTTACCATCTTTGAACTAATATATTTAATTTATTTATTAATTCAGCTCTTGTTTTTCCTCCTCTAGTGCCATAGAATTCCTTTTGGATCTATACTGCTCATTGTGAAATTTAGTTAATGCTTGTAGAGTGAGTTAATTCTAAATTGCCCATCATGCTTTCCCCTCCTTGCATTAGTGCCATTAGATTTCTTACATCTCTCAAATCATTACGTTGTTTTCCATACATTTCTACCTTGCAGATTCTGTTTCCTCCTTCTGTAATGCCATATTTCTTTCAACTCTCTGTCTGGCTGTCTACTGTTTATTGTTTGGAACTAGAATCCAATGCCATTCTCTCTGGCAATATTAAAAGTCACTCTCAACAGGCAATACGTCCACTTTTGTAGATGAATTTGGTGATTTTTCAATCATAGTAAATAAGAAAGGTCATTGGTGAGTTGTGTTGCTGCAAATGTGTTAAAATATTGAAATTGGTATATGGCATGTCTTAGTTTGTTGGGGCTGCTAAAATAAAATTACACAAACTGGGTGGCTTATAAACAACAGACATTTATTTCTCACAGTTTTGGAGGCTGGAAAGTCCATGACCAAGGCGCCAGCACATTCTGTGTCTAGTAAGGCCACATTTCCTGGTTCTTAGATGATGCCTTCTTGCTGTGTCCTTCAGTGGAGAAAGGGGCAAGGTAGCTCTCTGGGTCCTTATTTATAAGGGCACTAATCCCATTTATAAGGCCTCTGCCCTAATACCATCACATTGGTTATTACATTTTCAACATACAAATTTTGACGGGGACACAAACATTCAGACCATAGCAGCTTATTTCAAGGAAGAAATAAGAATAAAGTCAAGATTTCCATCATCATTTTACTATCAGCCAATTGCACTGTCACATGTTGTCTTGAATGAGAGAGAAACGGTTGAAGCTATTCATATATTTACTGTGGCCATAGTGCAGAAGTTAATATTATCTCTTTAATAGTTTTATGATTTGGGGGCTTATGAACTGTTTTAGCATGAGATCTTACCAGAAAAATAGTTTTATTGAAATCTGTTGTAATTATGGAAAATATGTTATCAGTATTAACATATAGATATATAAACTCTACCATGTGTGTCATGGTGGAACTAAGGCTGAGAACGTCTGATCTAACTCATTGATGATGAAGGAAGCTGTGCCTCTAGATGGAATGGGAAGTCCTGGAGTGGAGAGACTAGATGAGATTTCTCAGTCATGTCTTTAACCTTTAGATAATCAATTTTTCTTTCTCTGTGCCAAACCCAGCATCAAAGAGTATCCATTATTATTAGGATTGGTACTA
>NW_012148507.1:4030433-4031674 GCF_000956105.1 Propithecus coquereli
GACTGTTTCTACAAATTAGATCCTAAGCAACATGGACAGAGAGGTGTATGAGAATGTCAAAGTACATGGCCTAAAGTGGGTCCTGCCAATGGTAAAGAGAATGATCTCCCCCTTTCTGGGACTGAATGTAACATAGCTCTGCAGCTATTGTAGGACACGCCCACTTTTCAACCTCATTCTTTGGAATTTAGTATTACCCATGTTTTTGAAGATTATTATACAAAACATGCTGTTTCTATAAATTCATAGCTTTACTTCTGTTGTTTCTTTTGTTTGAATGATCTTCTCACTCTTTCTCTCTTTTCCCCTGTAAACTCATCCTTTAAAGTTCATCTGGGATATCATCTGCAAAATGAAGCCAGCTCCTAAGTCCCAGGTTTGACTATATGCTATTCTTTGGTGCTATTTTAGCACTGTGGCATATCTTCATTATAAGATTATCAACTTAAAAATATGAAAATTTCTATTTATTTTCTTGTTTTAGTCTCTTACACTACTATCTTCAAGCCCCGCTGAAGGAAAAGGATGGAGAAAAAAGTTAGAGTAGGAAATCCAAAAGAAACAAATGGCACAAACAAAGATGCATGATCCTGGAGAGGAATATACATGTGTGTGTGCATGTGTTTCCTGATGAGGTTGAGACTTGAGAATCCACACTTGCACCTATATGCTTTCTCTCCAGTGAGAAGAATGGAAGCTGACATCTCAGGGCAATTCTTTGTCAGAAATATACATCTGCATGAAGAGAAGAGAGTTAAAAATTTAATCTGCAAAGCTATTTAGAGAGTGGATAGGCCTTGACAGGCCTCCCAAATGTATTATAAGAACAAGAAGAGTGGAGTTATGGAAAAAAAAAAGCTGTTGCAGCAAACAGAATGAAACTAAGCTTTCTTGACAGAATCAGTTTGCCAAGTGACTTTAAAATTGCAATGTCTTGTCCGTTTTTTTTTTCTTAAATATACTCTAATTTAAATATCTAAGAAAAAACTTTTAGGATTTATATTGTACCTTTAGTGAATTCTAAGGCAAAGATACAATAGTAATATACATAGTGTTATTTGGTAAAAGGGTATATGAAACAAAATTAAAACCTATAAAACCACTAAGCAGTCATGAAAAAGTAACATTGATTCTAGAGGCATCTATGATAATCTGACTAATAAGTTTCACACTATTACCCTACACCAAAAGACTACTTGACATGAATGAACAGAGTGAAACATCGGAAATCAATTTCCAAA
>NW_012148507.1:4033139-4034653 GCF_000956105.1 Propithecus coquereli
TTTGCTTTTACTGTATATTTCATATAAATGAATCATGCAACATGTGGTATTTTTGTGACTGTCTTTTTTTCACTTAGCATCATGATTTCAAGCTTCATTCATGTTGCAGCATGTATCAGCATTTCATTCCTTTTTATTGCTGAATAATATTTTATTATGTGTATATACCTCACTTTGTTTAACTATTTACTAGTTAGTGAGCATTTAGGTTGTTTCTAGTTTTTAGTATCATAAACAATATAGGTATAGCCATTCAAATACAAACATTTATGGATATATATGTTCATTTATCTTTGCTAGATTTATCTTTGCTAGAAGTTGAATTGTTTGCTTGTATGATAAATTTACATTTAACATAAAAAAAAGAAAACTATGGACCAATAAGAACGTAGATGCAAAAACCCTCAACAAAATGCTAGCAAACTGAATTCTACAGCACATCAAAAAGGTAATTCATCATGATCAAGTGAGTTTCATCCCAGAGGTGAACCCACTGGTTCAACATATGCAAATCAAGAAATGTAGTTCACCACATAAACAGAAGTAAAAACAAGGGCCATCTTTGCTTATGTGATGCATCACGTAAAAAGAAGTAAAAACAAAATAATCTTAATAGATGCAGAAAAAAACATTCAAAAAAATCCAGCACTGCTTCATGATAAAAATTAGGCACAAAAGGAAAATAATTAAAATAATAAAAACCGTATATGACAAATCCACAGCTAACATTATAGTGAATGGGTAAAAGTTTAAAGCATTCCCTCTAAGAAGTGGAACAAGACACGGGTGACCACTGTCACCACTTCTATTCAACATAGTACTGGAAGTCCTAGCCAGAGCAATCAGGCAAGAGAAGGAAACAAAGGGCATCCACGCCAGGAAAGAAAAGGTTAAACCATCCCTGCCAGTGATATGATCTTGTATCTGGAACAACTTAAAGACTCCACCAAAAGACTTCTAGAATTGATAAATAAATTCAGTGAAGTCTCAGGTTACAAAACCAATGTACACAAGTCAGTAGCATTTCTATATTCTAGTAACAGTCATGCTGAAAGTCAAATTAAGACCTCAGTACCTTTCACAATAGCTGCAAAGAAATAGAATACTTAGGAATATACTTAACCAAGGAAATGAAAGATTTCTACAAGGAGAACTACAGAACACTGATGAAAGAAATCATAGATGACACAAACAAATGGAAAAACATCCCATGCTCATGGATTGCAAGAATCAACATTGTTAAAATGTCCATACTGCTCAAAGTGATTTACAGATTCAACACAATTCCCATCAAAACACCAATGCCATTTTTCACAGATCTAGATAAATTAATCCTCAACTTCATATGGAACCAAAACAGAGCCTGAATAGCCAAAGCAATCTTAAGCAAAAAGAACAAATATGGAGGCATCACATTACCCAACTTCAAATTAAACTGCAAGGCTATAGAAACCAAAACAGCATGGTACTGATATAAAGGTAGAGACATAGACCAGTGGAATAGAATAGAGAAC
>NW_012148507.1:4034703-4035994 GCF_000956105.1 Propithecus coquereli
TGTTATTTGGTAAAAGGGTATATGAAACAAAATTAAAACCTATAAAACCACTAAGCAGTCATGAAAAAGTAACATTGATTCTAGAGGCATCTATGATAATCTGACTAATAAGTTTCACACTATTACCCTACACCAAAAGACCACTTGACATGAATGAACAGAGTGAAACATCGGAAATCAATTTCCAAAAAATATTAACAGTTTGACGTCACTTTGTACTCAATGTTCATTTGTATTCTACCTGATTTTAGAGAGTTACCCTCATATTTCAGCCCCCATTCACCATTGTTTTAGGGTAAAATGCTATTCTATTTTTTGTTTTACACTTGTTGGTAAATTTCTTTGTCTTTTAAATTCATATGTATTCACCTAAATGTTAAAATAAACACAGATACACATTAAAAAAAACAGGTTGTGTTTAGGGTAGATAGGTCACCATTATCAAATAGTTAAAAATATAAAGCACAAAATCATATGACTTATTTGAGAGATGTAGAAACAACTGTGTAATAAAATTCAACATAAATTGAATGATTTTAATGTTTCAACAAAATTCTGGACTCCACTGCTAGTTTTACAGCTCTAATTTTTATATCTGACCAAGCCTTAGTCTGGGCAAAAGTACACTACTTACTCCAGCAGTATCCTTCCCATTAATATTGTAGAATTTTTTTTCCATTAAAATCTTAACAACTACTGAAGCATAACTTTTAAGTCCTAAGATGTAAGTCTATCTCAAAATGTTGCTTTAAATCTTTAATATCTAGGGCCTAACGATGATTTTCAGATTTTCTTTTAAAGTATCAACTTGTTAAATATAAATTTTGATCCTTTAGCTCCTAAACCCATCATATTTACTTTTCTTAAGCTATCATGTTGTTAGTGCGTTCTCGGCTACCTTGCACTCTGCTCAGATATACCTAATGAAATAGAAGGATTTAAGTTTACCATGCTGTAGTAATTATAAAGGCTCTTTAAAAAATCATTTATTTTCCCCTGACCTGCATATATGGAAGCAATATATACATATATTGCGTTTTTTTCTCTATATTTTGAAGTTAGGTATGGTCATGTGCCTTATTTTGACCAGTGAGATATGAGCAGAAGTGATGTGGTTTCACTTCCAAAAAGAAGCTATAAGAGCCAGAGTATGATTTTCCATGTTCCCTTTCCTTTTGTTGGAAATCTCAGAAACAGGTAATAAGGTATATCCTCTGTCAGGTTTCACTTTTGAGCACTATGAGTATAGACCTCCATTTCCCCAGGCTCTGCTAATTACACCCGGTGGCTA
>NW_012148507.1:4036044-4037138 GCF_000956105.1 Propithecus coquereli
AGATGTTTGTAACAAGACAAATATAATGGTACACACTCACCAAAAATAATGACAAACATTCCTATTTGGAGTGATCACGGCTTCCCTGACAGTGACAAAACTAGACTTTACTTTTCTCACTTCCTAGCTCAAAATTATAACCAAATAATAATATATAATAAAATAATCATTTTACATAACCAAATTGTCCATGCTACTTGACTGCATCCAATCCAGAAATGGCTGCTACAAACAGCCTCTATCAACTCCCCGTGGCTGAAATGCTTCTGGTTTTTTTCTTCAGTGCATTTTCCCATGCTGCAACAAGCTAAACTAATCTAACTTTGTGTTTTCTTGGTAGTTGTGCTTGGTGAGTTTGAACAGTGCCCAGGGTGTTATGAAAGGAACAATTCCGTTTATCATTAGGAATTTTTTGGAAATCATCACCTTCAAAGCCTATGTAGTATTCTATTTTATTGTTCTGCCATTGTCAGAAATGTAGGGTTTTTTGCATGTGTTTGTAACTATTTAAGCAGTCATTGCCTATCCCCAATTTATGAAGATATTCCCCTATATTTTCTTCTAAAAGTTTTATTGTTTTACCCTTCAAATTTAGATTTGCAATCCATCTGGACTCAATCATTGTGGATTCTGTGAGGTAGGGATTAAGGTTACTTTGTTCTTCTACATGGAAATCTAATTACCAAGGCACCATTTGCAGAAAAGATCATTCTATCACCATTACATTTTAGTGACATAATTTTAGCTTTTTATATTTTATTTTATTTTATTTTATTTTATTTTAAGACAGAGTCTCGCTCTGTTGCCTGGGCTAGAGTACAGTGGCGTCAGCCTAGCTCACAGTAACCTCAAACTCCTGGACTCAAGCAATCCTCCTGCCCCAGCCTCCCAAGTAGCTGGGACTACAGGTACGCACAACACCGCCTGGATAATTTTTTTTTTTCTATTTTTAGTTGCCCAGCTAATTTTTTCTATTTTTAGTCGAGATGGGGTCTCATTCTTGCTGAGGCCAGTCTTGAATCCATGACCTCAAGTGATCCTCCCTCCTCGGCCTCCCAGAGTGCTAGGATTATAGGCATAAGCCACCACTCCTG
>NW_012148507.1:4048793-4050446 GCF_000956105.1 Propithecus coquereli
AAGAGAAAATGAAAGGAAGCTCAAACAAGAAAAGCATAATAAGGAAACTGACAATAAAATGATTCTAGCTGACAGAGGGCCATGACAGCAGAGAAGCAAGTGCAAGAGCTCAGTTTGGGTTTAGGACTCATTCGCAGCTGTAAGTTCTCTCTAACCTACAGAGAAGTTGTAGTTTCCCTGCACTTGCTGCTAAAAAAGCAGACTCCAAACAATGGCAAAGCTCTGTGGATCACAAGGTTCAATAACAAGACTGGCCCTGGGTAAGCAGGTATATGTAAAGCTTATCTTTGGAATTACTCATCTCCAACAGGCCTGCGCCCAGTGTTATCTTTTACTGCTTTTGTGTCCTTTAGCAATTTACTTAACATTTTATGCTTAACATTTTATATTAAATTCCAGAATCAATGCTATAGGTTTTATTGTGAGGGTTCATTGAGAAAAGGCAATGTAGAAACAGCATCTGCCAGGGAGTAAATTCTCCATAACTGTTGGTTATCATCAATAGTAATGACTGATTGCTGCTCTGACTGGTAGAATCTTTATTCTTTTTTTTTTAACAGCATTATTGATAGATGATTAGCATACCAGATTACTCACCCATTTAAAGTGTAGAATTTAATGGTTATTAGTGTATTTAGATATGTGTAACCATTATCACAGTAAATTACAGAATATTTTCATCACTTCAAGAAAAAACCTTGTACCCTTTAGCTATCACTCCACTATCTTCCCTGTTCCTCCCTCCCACAGGCCCTAAGCAGCCACTAATCTGCTTTCTGCTTTTATAGATTTCCCTCTTCTGGATATTTCATGTGAATGGAATAATAAAACATGTGGCCCTTTGAGACTGGTTTCTTTCATTTAACATAATGTTTCCAGGGCTTATTCATGTCGTAGCATGTGTCAATAATTCATTTCTTTTTATGGCTGAATAATATTCCATTGTATAGATATACAGGTTGAGCATCCCAAACCTGAAAATCTGAAATGCTCCAAAATCTGAAAGTTGTTGAGTGCCAACATGACACTCAAAGGAAATTCTCATTGAAGCATTTTGGATTTGGGGATTAGGGATGTTCACCTAGTAAGTACAGTGCAAATATTCCAACATCCAAAAAAATCCAAAATACAAAACCCTTCTGGTCCCAAGCATTTGAATAAAGGATATTCTACCTGTGCTACATGTTGTTCATCCATTCATCAATTGATGGACATTTGGGCTGTTTCCACCTCTTGGTTATTATGAACATTACTGCAATAAAAATTTTTTGTGGATATATGTTTTCGTATATCTTGGCTAGAAGTGGAATCGCTGAGTCATATGGTGACTCTATGTTTAATTATTTTAGGAACTGCCAGACTGTTTTCAAAAACATCTTCAACATTTTTCCTTCCTACCAGTATAAAAGGATTCTGATTTCTCTGCATTGACCGGTAGTCTTTTGTTACCTTAAAAGTAAAATGAACATAATTTAAGTCTATAAAATCTTCACAAAGCATTATTTTGATAGAGGGTAGATCTTACAGAATTTGAAGATATTCACAGAAACTACATAAGGTCAAAGATAATGGGCCAAAATTGCACTTCTTTTCCTTTAGAAGTTCGGATGTCTACAGTCATTTAAATGTGCCACATTTTATAGGATGAGCTTA
>NW_012148507.1:4050556-4051717 GCF_000956105.1 Propithecus coquereli
TCAGTTGAATAGCAGCATTAGACCCATAACTGTTGGGTCTAATAAAGGCTGTTATATGATTATGAAGTGGAAAAATATTCAGAAAGTTAATCAGAATAGTCTTTCTCTGTTTACTCTCTAACTTACACATACTCACACATACATACAATTTTCATCGAGAGTGAAAATTGTATGTATATGGTATGTTCTACTTAGTTAACAATTCCTAGGTACAAGATTAGCCATTAGGCTCTGTCTTAATCCATTTTTTGTTGCTTTTAACAGAATAACTGAAATTGGGCAATTTATAAGAATTGAAAGTTATTTCTTCCAGTTCTGGAGACTGGGAAGTCCAAGATTGAAAGGCCATATCTGGTGAGGGCCTTCTTGCTGGTGGGGACTCTCTGCAGAGTTGCAAGGTGGTGCAGGGTATCATATGGTGAGAGAGCTAAGTGTGTTATGCAGGTCTCTTTTCCTTTTCTTATAAAGCCAACAGTCCCACTTTCATGATAACCCATTAATTAATTAACATATTAATCTATTAATTCATGAATTGGTTAATCCATTCATGAGGACAGAGCCCTCATTACCCAATCTCCTCTTAAAGACCCCACATCTCAATACTGCCACATTGGGGATTAAACTTCAGCATGAGTTTTGGAAGGGACAAATATTCAAACTATAGCAGGCTTCCTGTTGTACCTAAACATCCCATTTATTGAATCTCCATAGGGGAAATAATTCCTAAAGGGATTGGGGTTTCTGCTGGGATAAAATCTGTCATGTAAAGTAAGGTGACATGGCTCCTCTCAGATTCCTATTTACACATTCTGAATTACCAGTGATGCTTTAACTGTTTAAAAACCATCTGTCCTGCTTGATTTTATTTTTATCATGTGCATACATAACTGTTCCCAAAACAACAAAAAGCCAGATTTTAATAGCATACAAATCTAAGTGGCTTAATTAAATTTTTTCCAAGTCATTTAAGGAACAGTCTTTCCTATTAGGTTTTCTTATTTTATCTTTTGTCCTAGTGTTAATTTTCTTTTCAATCGACCAAAGGTATTGATTCATTTTTATTTGTTATGAATAAATATTCTAAATATTCTCTAATATTCATATATACAGGCTGGGTTCTAATACGAGGACCCAGCCTAGATCTGAGACCTAAATTATAAT